>NW_020271743.1:1268873-1474970 GCF_003268045.1 Sipha flava
AAAAAAAAAAAAAAAAAAAAAAAAAAAAAAAAAAAAAATGAAAAAAACAACATATAAATATACGTGGAAATAAACGGTTATAACGTTACGCTATTACACATAATTTATACACACACACAAGTATTTTATACGTTTATGTCAAGTGTAATACCGTCTTCGTGTAACGCAACTCTCACTGGGTCACGAGTAATTTTTCACACACATCCAACGCAACATTGTAGTAACAATAATAACAACAGCGCACCGGTAGGAAAATATTAACTTCTTTCGTTCCGATTCCTCGGGCCGCGGTCCGAACCAATAAACGCCGTTCGAAAATCATACAGTATTATATAATATTGTAGCGGTATTACGATAAACACGTATGCAAATGGCCATGTACGTTTATTGAACTCGAACAATTATTTGTATGTTTCTTCGATTTATCGTCCTATCGTATTATTCGCACGACTGTTCCTAAAATGTGTAAATTCCTAACATATCCGTTTCGTGGACGATACCACGGATTTTTCTCCAAATGTTTTGAAACTGTTTAAACCGTCTACGTCACATCCGATGCACGTCTTTACAACAGTCATGTACACGCATACCCTACAAAATAGTTGACCTATGACAACAGTTTACCTCTTCGTTGTAACCGCGTTCTCGGCGAACCGCGGAACGGGTTCAAGAGGAAACTAACATCTCTGCCGTGATCTATTTTTTTTTTTTAATGTTTACTGTTCATCAAAATCAATTAATTTGAAATTCGCAAACGCTCGAGTGATATAGATTTATATTTCATGCTCTGATCGAATACACACCCCATCAAATTCCGTCAAACATATCTGTTGACGTTACTGTTACACCATCTGCATCGCAGAACACATATCGTACGAATACTGTTAGCTCATGTTCGATGTACAATTTTCTCGTTCATCGTTAGTCAAATAACTTTTTATTTATTTTTAATTACTTTTTAACTATTTAACTAATTTTTACATGACGTCAAAGTACAATAATTTAACCAATCACGGTATACCGAACAGAATTTCCGAACCGTCGTCATTATTCCGCACGTAATGTCAACGGTGTAACCGCACCAGAGTACGTTTAACTATGTACAAACTAATAGTGCAGCGTAATAGTTTTAAAAATAAATAATTATACATCACATTTATCCTTTCGACTGCGGTCGAGATTCAAATGTCGATGTGGTGATCGAGAACAGTCGATAATGTACAATTTTCAATATAACGATACTGCGATGTTTATACATGAGAAAAGTTATTTGAACCAAAACTGACAAAATATGCTCAAAGAAAATATTTAAATGTGCGAGGTAGGAGTCATAGAAAAAAAGACATTTTTTGTTCTTTGATGTATTTTACATACAATAAATAACAAATATATTAACAACGTCAAAGTTTGCACTTGAACTGAAATAAAAAAAACTAAAAAAAAAAAAAAAAACATGTACGAAATTATGGAACATATACTTGTGTTGACCATAAAACTTGAAGGTTTGAAGAAATAATATGAATCGTCCTACGCCTTTTCTAACTTATTATTTAATGATACACTGATAACAAAAATGAACCTGATAACTCACCTAATCGATTCTTTTACTTATATTGAAACGAAAATAATTTACAAACATTTTTATTTAATGTCGTGGCAATAATATTGTGAAAAATGCTACATCTGTATGCACTTGTGAACTTATAAAAACGAAATCGTATAACATAGTTAAACGAATCGTTTTACCATTATAACGTCAAATATGGAGTTAACAATTTGAGCGTATACGTGTGCAATGACAACACTATTGTTGTGTGGATCAGTGGCAAGATCGGAACATCCTCAGAAAAAGGGTTATATTACTGTTATGTATAATATTCCAGTGTTTATTACACATAAACCTCGGTACACCAAATCAGCTTCTATTATTATTATCATTCATTCATATCAATTACCAGAAGTATTATTACAGGTATTCGCAGTGATCGCTTTCGTTTACCAAACTTGAATAAACGAACCGTCCCGATCCGAGTTTACCCGTATGTCCTCCGAACACGTCAGGTGTATATTTACATAATTTATACTCCCCGATTTTACAACACGCATTCAAAAACAATAATAACGTAACGACACTATCGAGAAATGTAAACCACTTACCCGTCCTTGACCAGGGCGACGCTGCCGGACACGTGCGCGTTATCGGGATCTGGAGACACGGACACTTCCATTAACTTGACGAACTTCCAAGCTGCGAAAACCAAACGATATGTAAAAATTGTTCTATCAAAACATGCGCGCGCGACGGTAAACTGCATGTTACCGTCCGCCATGGCATGTAAATATAATAATGTACACGTGTAATTAATTATGTGTGCGTGTGCGATTCGCTCGTGACAGATGACGGACGGTGCGCGGGAAAAAATTATGGTGCCCGTGAAAAACGTTTTCCACGGGACCGCGAACGATTTTTCCCGGGACACTGCTTCGATTATACTCGTAACATCGAGTGTACGCGCTGTTTTGCCCGACAAATTTTCCAATGATCGACGTGCACAATGATAAATGATTAACGCCGCGATTTTTTTTATTTCGATTTTTTTTTCCCATCGTTATTATTACCATACGATGGTATGCTGTGGCGATAGGTTTACCGCTGAAATAGATACACAACGCGTTTACTTTCTACGTTATAATGAATTTGACCGGGAAAAATAATATTAAATATACATATATATATATAAACGTGTGCGCGTATATAATGTATTTTATTCTATCGGACGGGCAACAACCGCGGGAGATTAGTACAAATTTAACGGATTACCGTACGGTTTTTTTTTATTTAATTATTTTTTTTTTTTTTAACGTTTTCTCGCGTTTTTCGGCGGACACGGTAATGCGGTGATATATTAAATTTGATTTTCGGTTCTGAAACCGCGCTCGACGACGATAACATCATCGTCATCGAGAAACGGTAAAGAGCATTTTTTTTATTCAGTTTTCACAAATTATCACGGGCAATTACGTCGTGCGACCCATGCGTACCACCGACAACGCGTGATTGTCATAACGATTTCCCGACAAAACGGACGAGAAGTGCGTTACGACGAAGCAATGGAGTTGCCGGATAATCTTATTTTCAGTTGCACGTCGTAATATCTATGGCGAACGCGAACACGAACAAGTCTTACGCGTTAAAAAAAAAAAAACAATGAGTATATGAAGGGACGCGCAAACCGGTTGTGCAAGGTGTTCAAAAAACAAAGGCGGCCAAAAATTTAGAGCGACATTATAAATCAAATCTCAGAAAAATGTTCATAATAATTGTACAATAATAATTAAACGCAAACATAATATAAAACATATTTTAAACAATAACTAAAAACAATTTTGATGTCTAACAAAAAAAAAAAAAAATTTGGGCAGTGCTCAAATAAGAAATTTTAGGTGAAGGAGTTCCAGCAAATTTGTTTGTACAACATAGGCGGCCGAATAGATCAGATCAGGGACTTGAGCGTACGTTGTGCGTGTGTTTTTTTCTCAACTCTTCGAGTTGAATCACATAGACACAAAAATATATTGAGTAAATTGAAAATCATGTAGTTTCTATTCGGCTCTGTTGATTAGTAGAAAAACTGTAGGTACGCGTACCTAAAACGCGTAGGTATCACATGCGTTATAAACAGTGACTTCGGAATGTCCTGCCGCGGTGATCACGATCGGGTTGGCGGTCACGTACCTGAATGCGGATTGATCCTGGCCCGCAGCTGTAATTTGGTGCCGATGGGCACAGCCTGGTCGACGGGCAGCTCGCTGTTGTGGCTCAAGTTGGTCAATCGAGCGGGCGCTTCCTTGTACAGGGCAACCTCGTACTCAAGTCTTCCGGGCGTCTCTTCTACGACTCCGGACACCCGCGCACCGTGTGGGCTGTGAACAAATCGGATACGTGTTTAATTATACAACCATATTGAACTCGACAAATCTCAACTGCAGACGCACTTTAGTTCACCCGTCGAATCGTACCAATGGCAATACACGTCCGAGCCGTTCGATTAACGTAAAGGTTTTACCCGATAAAAGTTAGCCTGTTAGCCTACCGTACCCGACCGGTTTACCGACTCAGACGTGCGACGCCTAAGACTCGCGTGTACACCGTTGTAAGCAAAAAGATCTGTGCATCGTGTTTAAACGAACGCGGTCGGAGAACGTTTTCCCTTTTTCGCGTCGCCGTCGTTTTTTATGCACACAGAGTGTGTTAACACTAGCAAAACGACGGATACGGTCACGTCGAATTCAAACCGTTTTTTTACGCACACACGACAATACATCGATAGGTATGCAACTATATGGTACAGCGCAACGATACGTTATTGACGTTCCGTATTCAAATCCGACAATGCCCGGTCCTGATATGACAATACCGGTACGCGCAAAACCATTCGTACGCAATTATGTTGCCTGTCGAATAATAAGGGAATGTTCGTACACACAAACACACACACACACACATGTAACGTTGTCGCGTTTTGTGTGTCATCTTGCATAGGTGTGCGTAACAAATGGGTCAGTAGGCGAAACGAACGGACGCGGAGGAAATGTCCACGGAGAGGTAGAACGCGAACGCGCGCAGTACCGTGAAAATGTGAATTTAAGTATTATTATTATTATTATTATTTATTTTTTTTTTTTATCGCGATCACGTTCGTCTCGGCCATATTGTTTATTTAAATATCTTCTTTAAATATACGCACACATGCGCACGGACATCGTACGCATGCAATATAGGACGCGAATAATATTATATTTAATGATAATGATCGTTCCTGCCCCCCCCCCGATCTCGCTTCCACCCCCGCGGAGGAAAACACAAAATTCTCTACGACTCGTATTACGTTGCGCAAGGCGCGCTCGCAGATTCCGTCTTACGGTCGCCCACTCCGTCCGGCACACATTGTACGTTATCGTCTAAACAATAGAGCATACACCGTTTAATGAGATGCATGCATTTCGTGAAATGAAAACCGAATCGATTTTCCACCGTTTCCGTAACAAATAGTATTTGCTCGCCGTAAACCAGTAGTATGTGCAACGTTCCGTCGGCGGTCGTCGTCTTCGTGTTTACCAATTTTTCTTGTTCGGGTGTAACTTGAGCACGTGTACACCTAACCTAAACGTATCCAGTTTGACGCGTACGATAGATGTTCGCAATCGTCTCGAATGATCGTCTGAACCTGTCCTCGTCGACAGGAACAAACCGTTTTACGTATTTATTGCGATACCGAGGTCTTCGATCGTCTGTGACGAACACGGTCTACAATCGAATACAAACACTCATAATTATAAACTGCTCGTTTACAATAGATTTTTCTCGTGGTCCGCGGTGCTTGTGGTTTTTTCTTTGGGCTTCCGACTATTTTAATTGCAGTCTTACTAATTATACTAGAAAGCAGAAATTATCATTTTCATCGAGTATAGGAACAGGTTATTTTTTTAAACAAACCACTTTTTGCAATTTACATGTATCACTAGGCTTCTGAGAGCAAAATAACCAACAACGGAAAACAAACGTCATCGTTTTAATATCTCACAGTGTATAAAACGTTCTGAATTATAAATCTAATGTTGTATAAACGTCACGTCGGCATATTATATTACACATCGTATAAGTTTAAGCGTAAATTTTAACTGGCAAACACTATGCACCATATCGACCGTCAATCATAGAGCATTGATTATAAATCCGGATTTAAAAAAAAAAAAAAAAAAAAACGTTTTACTTTGAACGACGCTTGAATGGTATCATAAAAAATGAAAATTGAAACGTGCGAAGCAATCGGAATGTTGAGTAAAAAGTTTCGAAATCACGAGCGACAAGTGATGAACAAACAGATTACGGTTACTGTACAGTGAAAATTATAATATATCAAATGTAAATAAAAACGTAATATTTGTGTGCACTCGGTTTTCCCGTGATCAACGGCGGTCCGCCTGGAACGTGGTCAATCGTCGTGCTCGTTAGATACGTAGCGGTCACGTATAATCATCAGCGTTACCGATGACGACGACAACAGAAGTAACAACATCGGTGAAATATAACCGCTCCGGTTTCGAGGGGTGTAATCGAGTGCAATCGTAGTACGACGCAGAGAGGAGAAGGAGAAACGATCCGGACGGTTAGGTTAGGATTGCTTTTGTTAGCTCGGTCGTCGCGCGCGCAGTACGATATTATTTTATAACACTAATGCACACGTAAATGAATTACGATCGTCGAGATCGGCGAGCGGTAATATCCGCCGCCGCCGACGTGAATTTTCATCCAAAACCGAGATCGTTCCGGTCGACGAACGGTGGGATTTTCGAACCGATTAACGGTGTCAACAACGGGTGCGCCTAGTCCGCAGTCGAATTACAAAATAACTTCGGTACGCACTAGATTACTACCACCACCCAGTCTCGTGCAATGGTGCACCCCGTCGGCATCGCGTTCGACGTTACACGTATGCATTGTTAAAATTACGTTTACCGTCTCACTCGTCGAAACACACACGTATACGAATATTATTAATTGCACTGCGTGCATGTGTATCGTCATCGTACACACTTGCGCGCACACACACACTTGTACACTCTCTCGCGCTCGCACACACTTACGGTCCAGCACACACGCGCTATTCGGTTGTACGGTCGTCACGGTGTACCGGCGGACTTAGTCTACAAAACGCGTTCCGGGCCGCGACGACGACGGCAACAACAACAATAATATTATTAAATAATAACGAGAAAAAATATAACAAACACAACGACCGAGACACAATAACCGAGCCATTGATATCGGTCAGTATACTACTGACAGGCACGTAAAAATAATACACGCTCTTGTACGTATATAGCTACTGTATGTGCGACCGATTGTATCGAGTCGACCGGCACTTCGGCGGTACGTTACCGTTACCCGGGTCTCGAGTATCCGTTTTTACACCGTCGCCAAACGCGTACGTCCTTATCCTCTCCACCGTCATCGAACGACCCACAGGTGGTTTGAACGTTTTCGTCTTACCGCACCGGTACCAATAAAACCGCCTGCCCGCCCGCCACCGAAAAAAATCCTTCACTCCATTCGCTTTACAAGCCGCGTTTAAACGTCGAAACGTGCACAAAAACGACGAAATACGTTCCGTAAACTGTGACTACGCGTTATTCTACACCGCCGTCAAATAGATTTCTAAAAAACTAAAACCCGAAACGGTTCGAATACTGCACCACAATATTGGTCCAACTGTTTTACGCGTACGACGTATGTATGGACGATGTTAACATGTGGACATAAAGTCGACATTAGTCGGACGATGTCCACAATCATCGTACATTTCGGCTGATGTGTAATCGTTCGCGTACAAACATGAAATCACATCATCGTCCGCGGAATGTTAATATTAGCCCGTTGATCGTGCGAAATGCTAAGCGTTGTACGACTACATTAATTTGTCGGCAATGTCCGTGTTGTTAGTAATATCCGTAGCGTTTAATGATAACGGTTGGCTAGGGTCGAAATGTTAAAATGATCCGTTACATACGTACACATATTGTGTTTTCGTATCAGCGTACATAATTTCTGTCGCAGTTTCTGCTCCGTGTTCGTTTTATATTTTATTTTTTATCCTCTAAGCTTACGCACATCGGTTTTTGGAAAAAGAATAATACTGGCGCGGTTCATACACACAGTCGAGTGTTATACGTGTACGGTGCACGTCAGCAGCAACAAGCCGTGTTACAATGATTACAACAACACGATGGCGGTATGGAATCTTTTTTGAAATTGGAAAAACAATGAGGAAAATGAAAAAAAAACCGTCTTTTCGGTGTGTATTATTTTAATTATGTACGAGTGTACTACAGTCATCTCGGATTTCTTGTACACGTAGCAGCTGCACGGCTTACAAACGCACTAAACACTGCCCTCCCCCTAATGATACATTCTCTTTTAATTTCTCTCCTCAACCCGTCCGATACGTATTCGAAACGCACATCTGATCGGATTGTACCGAGAGTGTTTCAATTAGGTTTTAGTTGGTTTTTTTTCCTCTCCGTAGATAAAACATAAACACATCTGCACGCTCGTACCTACATATTTCAATGCACCTGTTAAAGCGTGCACTAAAAACGCATATTTTTATTTTTTTTTTAGCCATCAATTAGATAAACTCATCAAATACATTGCGTGTACGTATAACACGTGCGTGTGTGTGTGTGTGTGTGTGTGTTTTACAATACCATGGATTGACATGAATGTGTTTTCTTGTTTTTTTGTAATTCCGTTTAAAAAAATCTCGTTTTTCGTAAATACAACTATGGCGTACAATACTATGATGACGTTATACCGTAAGGAAAAACAATTACAATCCGATACGGTGTTACTCCATACGAGCGAATAGGTGTACACTGCAATTATAATGTATTTAACACAACGATTGGACTTACAAACTTCCGGCAAAACCCGCAGCTTTGTTCTCGATCACCGTCGGTTCCGGCGGCTTGCACATTATGATCAGCTCTTGATCGGACATCATCACCACGCCGGGAAACTGTGGAAACCACACTCGGACGTGCACGAAACCCTATCGGAAAAAATCGATTAAAATTGATCATATTAAATACGTATAATTTTTTCGCGAATGCCATCTATTTACATGCGGTATCTATATTCTTTTGTTTTTCTTTTTACCGTTAATTTTCTTCGTCTGTTTAAACGTTTAAAATAAAAATATTTCTATACAATTTACAGAAATTTTAAAGCACACAATATTTTGTAAAACTTTCTTTCTTTTTTTTTTTTTAATTTCATATTCTAAAACATATTGTCTTATTTTATAATTATTGAATAATACTAATACATCATTTTTTTTCAAGATTCTGAAATAAATTAAAAAATCGAAGGGAAAGATATAGGACCATTAAGATAGAATAACTCACAAAATATTAGTGACCATCCACATTTCCAGAACATGAAAATAAAAATAACTTGCGATGTTTCTGCGGAAAACTTCTTAAATCATAGTCTAATAATATGGTTAACAATAAATTTGTTTTGGTAAAAATGTTGTGGGCGTGATAAATACTGAGAATTGCATGCAAATCATTTTTTTTTTTTTAAAAAAAAATACGCGTAAGCAAATTATCGGAAAAAAGAGTGTTTAATGGGAAAAAAAGCAAAAAACATTATTTGAACACTCACGTTTCTCCGGAGTACGCCACACCGCGTAAAATCGGTGACCAACAAGTTGTAGGTCAACAGTGATGCGTCCGCCAAGTCGGGTCGTATCTGACAGATTGGATCGATGAGTGGGTCAACGGATCGGTCATCGGCAAACAGTGGATGTCCCTTGAATCCTTCAGGTTTCTTCAGTCTGGCGGATATCACGTCTTTGACGCCCAACAGCGCTTTGCCCACCCTCAATGAGTCCGTCGAAAACGAACATTGTATTTCCGACACTGAATACAACAGAATTGAGCGATTTTAGTAAGCTGCGATATGCTTATAACGGATCTGAGACAATGAAGGCATAATGGAATCCTTTCACTAACTTATTTTTAATGGAATAGTACGACGGTACGAACGTGTGGACGCTTTTTATATATAAATATTTTATTTCGTAAATATATAAATATATTTTTAAGTTCATCGGTATGAAAATAAAAGTGCCTAAAATGAAACTTAATAAAAAAAAAGATCACATGCGCACAGAAATTATAAAAATTTGAAAAATATTTATATAATTTCAAAAATGTAGGCAACTACTAGTTACCGATACGCCTATTAAATTGATGGAGCGGCGACTAGAGCGTCGAGGTCAAGTCCCACACAAATGTTCGTAAAATAATTGAAGACCTGGCGGCAACATCCAGACATATTCATATTTTGGCGAAAATCAGTTTTTGAATTTTTATTATTAATAAAAATAATATACAGCGATTGGTGCAACAACCAGACAAATCCGATCATTAAATACAGAGACCTTGTACAAATGGAGATGTCTGATTTTTATTTTGGTGCAACAATAAGACATATCCGGATATATCTAGTTGTTGCACCAAAATGTTGATCATATTGCATTTAAAATATGATTACGTCTAGTGATCACATTGTTGTACTATCATACTCATATTTGGTGCCTTAACGGCTTTACAGTGTATTATCTTGTTCGTTATAACAAATTTTAAATAAATAATACTATTATAATTCAAAATACTTTTTATTTAACATTAAATAAGGACAATACCTAATAATGTAATTAGTGATATTAGTTTTACAAATTTTGACGACTCTATCGATGATTCCGATTATTAAAATCCGTTTTCATCAATCGAAGTATCGGATTTTGAAAATATGTCTGAGTTTTAACTTAGTTAATACTGCCAGTGTTTCTTTTATGTTATTTTTTAAAATTAGTAAGTTATTTCAATTTTGTTTGTTTTTATACATATAAAAATTTTATCTATAAGTGTTAGATACTCATATTGTTTAATAATAATTAAATATGTTGACATAAGTATGTTTCATACCTTAAACATAATATGTTTTGTTCTATTATTTTTTATTAAGTTTGAAAAATTTCATTTAAAATATTATTTTATATTGTCAGTTTTTCTTTTTTTTTTAAGTTATTAAAATGAATAAGTTATTTAAATTTAATTGGTTTGTTATACATATTATAAGCTTTTATTAGCCCAAAGTGTTATATAAACAATGTAATAGGTAAGAAAACCTTTATCATATTAATAACATTATTTATTTGCATAAAAAGAAAAAAAATAATTTTACGGTGCAACGACCAAACAATACTTTTATTTTATTTTTTTTAAGTATTTAAAATATATTTTGTTATTTATTTTTCATGATATCAGTTAAACATATTGCCAAGATATTTGAATATATTTTGTGTTAATCTTTAAAACCATTTGTTAATTTATAAAACAGTTTTTTGTTCCTCCTGAACAATTTGATAAAACGGATGTGTCTGGTTGTTGCCGCCAGGTCTTCAATTGTAGGTACACTATATAGGACAATTTATAATAATATACAGATGCTCTACACTTCAATATTTCCAGTTTAAACACTTGCTATCTGCAGTGGTTCCAAAATTAAACAATGGTAAGAAAAACGTTAATTTCCAATACGGGCGGGTATAAACTTCTTTCTAAAAATCAGTGGTAAAACTGTCAAATATTTGGTTTTACAGTAAAAAGGGTTTACTATCCTAAATATTTTAAGACCACTGCCCTACATAAACATGGATTTCGGCAATTTCGGCTTCTGTGAACCCAACTGTAGTTACTAACGAAAAGTATATAATTACGAGCGATAGTCGAATAAATAACATACTCGAAGTTCTTGCGCGAAACTCATTAAAATAATAGCCCGGGCACGAACGTTTACAGATTCACGTACGAAGTATGATATATACATTTATATTTAGAAACTAGCGGGCGCACTTTTGGAGTAAAAAAGCATTTATACACAACAAACACGATCGTGCATCTCGTGATCATTTATTATCCTTTTGAAAAACGTCCAATTATTTTTCGCACTTGACAACGGCATTCATTACTGTCGTTATTATCGATACAATTATAATACACAGTGCACGTTGTGCCATTGAAACATTTAATACATTCATTTCGTACTAATATAGAATAATACACATATAAAAATATAAACATTCGCACGATCAGTACACTGCGTATGATTGTGTGTTTGTTCTAATGAATAGCGTTTAACGCACAATAACAGAGAGAGAGAGAGAGATGCACTAGTAGAAGAAAAAATAAACTAGTACGATTATGATAGTACTTGTCGATTTGGTGGTGCCGTGAAATCGAGACCAACTTCGTCGAGTAGGCCGTGCTGACAAGATTAAAACCAAATTAAGCACGAAATCGTCGCATCTGTGGACCTACGGGATATCTAGCAAACATCGTCAACGTCGAGGAAATAAAATCAGGACGTTTTCACGATCAAATACTAAGTGAAGAATTTTCAATCGAAACGTACAGTAACTATTCAGAACTACCGTAAAGACGGTGGGCGGTTGATGACGACCTAAAGAGGAGGATATGTACGTCGCTGTGATGCGGATAAAATATTGTGAAATTCACAAAAGCGTACGTCGTCATAAACATAAAACGATAAGAGAAAAAAATCAACAGTAGAAATGTTTTATTTGTTTTTCTACTTACCATCGTAATCTTGCATAGAGACCTCGTGTGCCTGAAAAAAGTAAAAAAAAAAATCAGTTAATACTTGAACACAAAAAAAAAAATAAACCAATTTATTCCACATTGAGTACCTATATACGTCGCATGTAAACAGAAAGTAAAACAAAACTAATTAAAGGAATGAACATTAATTAATATACACATCCTCCAAGATAATCGTTAGACACGGTGAAAGACAAATCGTCCGCGTGTAATACAATTATTAGGGTTTGATCCATTTTTACTTGACGTTCCACGCGAACACATAGTATGTAGGTAATAATATAAAAATAGCCGATAAAATCGAGAGTGCATGTATAGCGTATCTCACCACTTTGGTTTTCTCTGTAAATTCTAAAATGCGTGTACGTAGCAATACAGATTTTTTTCAGCAAACCATAAAGAACGATTTTTCTTCCATTAAATCATTCAGCTTTTTAGCCATTAAATCGAATTAGAGATTTTTTTTCATTTTTTTTTTTCCCCCGTAAGTCATTCGCAGTTTCGATTTACAAATAACGTTTGTTTAAAATATTGAAAAAATCTAGAAGTATAGAATAAGTAGAACAAAATATTGGAAAATATATTTTCCTCGGAATCGACCGATTTAATAGTTGTTCTTTGGATTCAACGCGTTACGAGAGATTATAATTCGAAATCAAAGGGAACTAAACAGCCGAAACGTCCGGATGATACGACACCGCAACTTGACGTTTCGTCACGAGTCTCGATGGCAAAACAATTGCGACAAAACGTTCAGCGTTTCCAACACTGCAGTCAGCGGTTATGATTGCAAAGACGTTCGAGAGGACGAAAACGGGTGAACAATTTGCCACAAATAGTTTTCGCGAACGAGTGGGTCGTACTGCTACTAATCACTGCGTTATATTCGATGAGTAGCGGGTGTACAGAGAACTGGGAAATAAATCGTGTACCGTTTACGAACCAGCCGGCGGCTATCCCTTTTTTAGAGTTTGACAAAAACAAATTAAAATGATGAATAAAGGATAAAGACATGACCAAGTGATTGTTTTGTGAACAAAGTATAATATTTTGTTTTAAATGGTTAAAGTTATGAATGAAAAGTAAAAATGATTCGGAATATCTGGTAAACTTGTAAACGAATTGAACGTGAATAATATTCAGTTTTCGTGTATCGAAACGACGATAACAATATAATATTTATGGCACAGCAAATAATAATCAGTTTTGGCCATTAGCTTGGGAATATGGATTCGATGAATTCAATTGGTTTTCAACACTAATCGCCTGACAATCCATTCGACTTGGATGGACTTGTGACCGTCGCAGAGGATAAAAATCTACCGGATGAGCTGCTGAAGGTGCTGAGATAAAGAGCGTTCCGTCGAAGACGGATTTCCGTCCGGCCCCGGCCGTACCCGTGCGTGAGCCGTCATGTAACGGCACACATCCGACGTGCAACCGCTGGCCACGGGGTAGGGATTATGGTACGCGACGCATTTCGCCGAGATCCCGACCGCGTGCAAGTCCTCCAGGGAGCTCGCTGTTGCCGAGATGTTTCCGAACCCGTGGCATGAACGATGATAGCCGATCTCGATCCCGTCCGAAAAACCGTTCGATCGCTGCACGCAAAACGTAATACGAAAAAAACCGCATCAATACGTTTACGGGGATCGAAGTATCTTTCGGCACACCGGTAATGAATTCACCTCTAACGCCATCTCTCATCCCTTCCACGGTCGCGCGCTTGGAAACCGTAATAGTATTTCGTCCATATTCCCGTGTTCGGTTCGTTGTTGTTTTTTAAATCTCCCCCCCCCCCCCAGTTTGTTCATTCGTTTCGTGTTCGAACGACGGAATAATATTTTTTTATTTTTGTTTTTTGTTTTTTCCGTCGAGTAACGTTACACCCGACAAGACGCGCGGACGAGTACAATTTCCGACTGAAAAGTCGCGCGCGGTCGACCAAATTCTTTGGTCCGCTGGGTCAAAAATACGGTTTTTCACGAGGAGTATTCAGGGCGCGACAGGCGGTAATCGTAGTGTTGCGTACCATCTGTATGGCAGCACCGTGCGAGATGTCAATAACGTAATGTGTGCCAGTGGCGTATTTAGGATTCTGTTGACCTGGGTACACATTTTTTTTTTGTGCCCTTTCTCTTACGAGTTTTTATACTGGCAATTTTCATACCAATAAAATAAGAACTTAAAGCTTAAAGAACTAAAATTTGTTTCAAATTTTTCTTTCTCAACTTTATTAACAGAAATATTTAATTTAGACAGTTCAGCACTAGGACTACAGTTTACAATTTCTGATATGTCATCACCATTTTCATCAACAAAGGATTTTTGATCAATACCTAGTTTTAAATAAATCAAAATATGAATACCTAGTATGAAATGAAAATGAAAAATAATTTATATAAATTTAATAAATATTAGTACTTGATGTGTTTTGTACACTGTTAACTACTGAATCATTAATATTAAAATAAGCATCGAGTTTAGCAACTTTTGACAAAACATTTGCATTTTTAATTGCTTTAATTTTTGCCTTTTTACGATTCTCTGCACCACTAAGTTGCTTTTTGGAATTTTTAGCCATCTAAATATTATCAATCATTAAGCAAAATTAAAAGCAATAAGCATTAAGCATGATATACCGATTAAAAAGTTAAAGCAGTGTTTGATATTATGCATAATTTACTATTTTCTACGAATAAAAATTATACCTTAGGTACTGTAATTTTAATAATAATAATAATAATATAAAATGCATAAAAGGGACTGAATAAAATAGTTCAAGCTAAGAGTTTCGCATAATTTAGATATGACACTGCTCAACACCATGCAATTTGACTAGATAATTACAAATATATACTCCTACAGTCGTAATTACTCTGATAGTCAGATCTCAGATAGGTATGATACTATGATGATTAGAAAATTCAATTTAATCGTTGTCAGAGCAAGAGACTAAAATTTAGTAACTTATACTTACACTATTTTATACAATGTAAAGATTTTAACACGCAGTTTAATAAACATTTTAAATAATGTTACTCTCAAACAGAGAAAATATATAAAAAAAAAAAAGTTATAAATAAAAATTTGACAAGATATGAGAGAAAGACGTAAAGATACTATAAAATGAACCATCAAAGTTAATTATTCGTTATCATAATATCAGTTATCCTTAATGATTCACACTGTCACTGCAATAATTAACACGTTAATAACATCATGGTAGTGGTTTTACTGTATTTTGTTATTAAACAGTTGCTGACGACAAAAACAACAAACCAATACATGCGTCACGTGCGCTTATTCTAAAATTGACAAATTTATAAAATAGCTGTGTTGATATTAATAGAAAGTTAAGTTTTTTATTTGCCTAAAAAAAAAACTAACTTACCAACATTTTTATTTTATTTTTCTTACCGCTAAAATCATTCTAAATCTGTTTATATATAAAAAAACTCCCAGTTAATTAGTTGCCCCCAAAAAAGTACTGCCCGGGGCAATTGCCCTCCTTGGCCCCCCCCCCTAAATAAGCCACTGATGTGTGCGCACGGCGACCGCAGCCACGTGATTCTTTTTCGTATATGTACTTTTTGTTTAATTTTTTTATTTTTTTCTTCTTCCCTGTTTCGCTGCTTTAGTTTTCGGTCGGTTGTTTCTGCGGGCACATGAAACGGTTTTTACGAACACCGAAAAGCCCTCGGCCCGTACACCGACCGTAACATCGCGTGTTTGTGACTGCACAGCGTCTTCTTCGAACGTTCAAAATTTTGACATAGGTACGGGTTTTCGTTTTCAAATCCAGGATCGTAGGCCCGATTAGATATTTAGATATTCTCTAAGGTGTTCTCGTATCCGTGCGATGAGACTTCCCTGTTGTGGTCCTCGAGTGTTTTGTGTACCGTAATATGCAATTCATAACGATGCAGTACACTGCGTTTTATATTTTTCAGCTGACAACGTTTTTTTTTTTTTTTTGAAATGAATCGTCATCGAGCGATAAACGACTTTCGGTACTCTTAATTCAGTATCATCACGCTATATTTCGAGTGAAATAAAAATAAGATACAAGCACAAGCCAATCGCAATAATCTTGACATTACGTACCATGGAAGTATTCTACTTATACTATTTAATTTTTTTACTACGGTAAAACGTAAGAATAATAAATGACCGTCAAATACCGTAACTAAAGTTATGGTACATTTGAATTTTCAAAATACGATAAAAAATAATAATGATATGATGAATCGAAGTTATGTATCGTGGCATTTAAAACGTAGCGGTATGACTTTCGACGAAACGATAAATGCAAAACTGTGACACTGAAAATAACTGTGTTCGTGATGTATAATTTATGACGGCATGAATATAAACCGTTTTGTGGAAAAAAAAACTTTAGCGAATCTACCAAAAACCACAACGCGCAAGTGCCACATTTCGAATAATTGTGTCGGTTAGTTCCTTTATACACGTGTACACAGAAAATGAATGTGATCAGTACAGTTGACACGTTCGGTATAACATATTATTGCATTTTCTCTTTCCATTATTTTTTGTTTCGTTTAATCGTTTTAATTACGATTTACATTTTCTTTTTTTTTCCACCAAATCTCATACAAATCAACAACAAACTAATGACTCACGCCCGCATGCCTAATTTTTAAACCGTACATTCATCGTAATTGAAATCATTATACTAAAACGCGCGATAATCGATTGTATTTTATATTATTTACTCGGAGAAATTAACGTACATTTTTATCACGTCGGTGTGTATTTTATTCGTGAATAACTACCTATTTTTATTGTTATTCCTTTCTTAGAAGAATAAAACGTTCGTGAAGGTTTTATATTGTTGCGCTGACAGAATAACGCGAGCACGTACTTAGGAGAAAAAACATTCAACTGTTGATTCAGACGTAAATATATAATATACCATATATATATATATATATATATATATATAATCGACATTTTAACGTGCAACGTTTTTATTTTTTAATCACTAGGTCCTGTACAGTATACAGTGAGTATTTGAGAAACAGATTGATCGCGTTTTTATTTGTTTTCCATTTATACGGCACAATATTTGTATGTAAAAAGAAAAAAAAATGATTTTACTTTCTTCTGTTTAACTTTTTCACCCATCCTAACACATTGCGCTACGATTTTTCTACCAGGTCATATTGTACGTATCATTGCAATTTATGAAACGCTTATTACCCTATATATTATTATCCACTAAGCACGTCGTTTTTATAAAATATTTTATGCCTTATCCCAGTGACTTACAATTGTATCCGGTTCAACTCTCGCGTACTATTAAATACCACGGGTAATGCGAATTCAGGTCGAGTCGTACGAAATTATTGTCGTTCTAGAACATTTTCCCAGATTAATAATGAATTAAATAAAACAACGATACTTTACGAGATTTTAATTACAGTAATATTAGGGGTGAGGAGCAACTCTAACTATGTGTGGGCGAAGTATTTCCAAGTAGATCAAATAATTTATAGTTCCGAATCACTTTAAGATATTATCAGCTACTCGATTATTGTACGGAATACTAAACTACTAAAAACAAAATAACTCCGTTAACCCTTTATTGCACAAAAACACACTTTTTTTTAGAAAAAAAAATTATATTTTTAAATAACATAACTGGTCATTGTAGTGCATTCACCAGTGGAACTAATGTTCAGTGATCCTTCGATATCCGTTAACGCATAATAAATCCAAATCCTGGTAGTTTTGTATTTTTATAATTAAAAATATATCAGAAAATGCAACACTACTAGTCGGAGAAGCATTTATTAATAACGCATTGTAATGTTAAGATCATAGATGGTAATTCATAACGGCGAAGACCAACGCTAGGTATCAAAATATTAATACTATAATCGATAAATGAATGTATGTTCGGTTGTTGCAATAATTGTTATTCCTCGATAAAAAAACAGGTCTCTTAAAATAAAAAAAAATAAAAAAACAGGTATCAAACGTTTTCAATACTCTCTAAACTCGATGACCGTCTACAGCTAACCGCGTTTTAGGTTTGACCGGGTAATAATTTTTAATCAAACGAACGGCTGACATTGGTCGCAACACTTTTCAAACGCAATAATGTAAACCGTTCAACGGTGTCTTAATTTTCAACGGCGAAGCCAAGTCGATCCTATGCATCTCCTCCCGAAAATGCCTTCGAAATGTCCAACAACGTTTAACCCACGTATCGCACCAAATCGCGTTTACGCAGACTCTTTCTATCCGGACAGGTTACACTGTTCGAGACTTTTCCGACGGTATCAAACAAAACGTTGTTTCCGGATGCTCGTTTACATCGACATGTAGTGGCGGATTACCCACTAGGCTCGTGCAAATGGCATTAGATGGTCTTGTAAACACGACGCTTTTAAAAGTTTAGCTACATGTTGGGCGGAAGTTATACAATCGTTGAGTAATATTCGAGACGATATGATGGAGAAAGCTACAACTCGGAGTGAAGCAAAAGGTTACATAGACCAAATAAACAATTTTGAATTTGTTTTTATGACAATTTTTTGGAACACGTTATTAGAACGTTTTAATGCGACAAGTAAGTCTTTACAATCGATCATAAGAAATGTAGATACTGTTGTCCACCTTTATAGATCCTTGACAGATTTTGTCATACAATTGCGAAATTAAGTGATGTTTGAAAAATTCATAATTAAAGCCAAACAATCAGTCACGGAAGAATATAAATTTGATATGAAGCGGGCCAAAACTAAATCACTTTTACTGGGTGAAACACGAAAGAATGAAACAAAACCGCAAAACGGAAAAGATAACTTACGTATAAATGTATATTATCTAATACTCGATTGCATTCACATTGAACTGCATAAAAGGCAACTGGCTTATACTGAAGTGGCGGAAAGATTCGATTTTTTACTGCATTTGAAAAATTTTGAAGTGGAACATTTACAGATGCTGTATAAAAATGATTTGGATGACAATTTTCCAACTGAGGTACTGCACTACAAAGAGTATGAAATTTCCAACTTCGAACAGTTTATTGATGAAAAACTGAAGCAAACATTTCCGAATGTTCTTATAGCTCTTAGAATTCTTTTTTCCATGGCAGTATCCAACTGCACCGCTGAAAGGTCATTTTCCGCACTAAAAAGAATAAAAATGTATTTACGAGCCAATTTACAGGAAGAAAAACTCAACGTTTTGTCCATACTGTGTATTAAGAACCGCATCACAAACGAATTAGATTTTGACCACTTGATAAATGATTTTTCTCAATTAAAAGCTCGAAAAGAACTGATTTAAATCATTCCTACTCTTTTATGTAATTTATTGATTGTAACATGTAAGATTATGTATATGTATACTATGTTTGAATTAAAGTGTAGATTAATAATTATTCAACCATAATACCTTTGAATCATTTCTCACTTCTAGGATGGCTATACCCAATTACCCATGACTCTTCAATGTTAGCCCATTCAAATTACGATCTCAGGATAGTACTTAAAAAAGGGGGCGGTAAACATTCAGCGTGCCTCAGGGCGCCGAAAAGGTTAATCCGCCACTGTCGACGTGTTGAACGATATCTCCGAACGCCGGCCATCGGTTACGGCCCGTGTCCGGTAGTGGCCACCGGTTGGAATAGCGCGTTCGCGACACACTGCGATTCCCAACGCAACACCGTCATTGTACGCGTTGATACGGCGATAATATTTTCTCCGGCAACTTTATCGGGGTCGATTTTTCCGAATTCCAATCGATCGTGTCGCGTTCGCACTATATATTTATACGCGCGTGCGCGTGCGTGCGTGTGATTGTATGTTTACAAATCAATAATAGACGTGACGAAACCGTCTCGTGGCGACGACGACGATGGTATTCACCGCAGTTTATTACCTATATACGCCGTACGGAACGACGGGAAAAACACGACACGAAAACCCGGCGACACTTTCCACGCCGGCGTGGACACTACATTAATTGAATTCGTGCGGTGTGTGTATGTGTGTGTGTGCTCGTTTTGCGAAACACACGACGGGCATTGAACACACACACACACACACACACACACACATATATATAAATACGTACCTATAAACCTACAACTGACGCGAAACGATTGTCTTACGTACGTGACACACGCCCGCGCAGCGCGTCCACGTCGTTACCGGCCGATATGTATTATTGGCCGGTACGGACGCCGTTGGATGAAAATGTACTCGTGTTGTTCGTCCGCGTGTCGGTCGGAATGATCTATGCGGGGACTGACCGAAATTTGGCGAACACCGCGACGGACAACTGTAACGGGTTCGGTCGAAACGCGTGTCGAACGGTTATCGTTACCATGGTCGTCGTCGCCGTCGTCCTGCGCGGATCTGTGTTTCAGGGGGAGGGTGCCTACAGCACTTTATTAAACTTTATCTAACGAAACGTGTTGGTACGTATTATGAAATCATAACGTGTACGAAATTGAACGGACACGGCTATAGTTTTTATTCGATATTGTGTACACCGCAGGATGTACTAAGATACTTGGTCCCGATCAATATGGTTTTTTTTTACTTTTGCAGTCAATTGTAGCTGTTAAATTATCATAACAAGCTTTCGCATAGAACGTTTTATTTTTTCTATTACGAAATATCATTTATTTTTACCAAATATTTCAGAATAAATTACATTTGATTTGAAAAACATCAGTAATATTAGAGGCCTCTTACTCTTTAACTTACATTTTAGGGCCCCATTTAAAACTTTTTTAGGGGTGTCCGGGCACATCCTAACCTAACCGTGCGTACGCTTACGATCGTCGTCGAATACACATGTATACGATTTTATATTGTAGCGGGGATCGGCATAGATTATATTTTCATAGGATCCAAAGAAAGGTCCAGAGAAAAATATGTATATATTACCATACCTACTATATAAAAGTTAATAGTAACATTTTTCGAAGAATTACAATGTAAATGTTGTCGGAGACAATCACAATATGAGTTCGATAAGCCGGATAAGATAATACCTTAATAAATTAAATTTAAAAAAATGATTATTCATTTATTTGTTCGCGTTAATCGTTTGAAAAATGTAATTAATGTATTAAGTTAAGAAATCATTATGTTGTTGGTTTGAGTTGTCTGCCTTCCGCGATCCGGATTCGAAGTTTTCGATATATTTACCCCGCGTATGCAGGCACAATTATCAGTCAAGGACAATTGGACCTGTAGGACGAGATAATAATGTACGTGAATTCTAATCAAGTCGTTGCTATTAGAATATTTAATGGACCGTGAGATGTGAATATTCGGAAATTTTCGAAAAAAAATGTATATTTATAAATCCGTAAGCGCAGCTATAACATCATCATGGGCATCGTGCAAATCGACCGATTGTGCTAGGCAGACGGATGACGAGTGCGATGATGATGATTTTTTTTAATATGGATACGTCGAGCAATACATAATCGTTTAACACCTAGAACGATTTCGAAGGACTGAAAAATGTCCGGGCAATCGGAAAATCTCGAGTTACGTTAAATACGCTGCTCGATAGAGTTCGGGTATCAACGAATGGTGCAATATGTTCGATTTCTACGGAAATACGTGAACTTAATCGGTATAACTGCAGTCGCGATAAAAGCATTGCGGAAGAAATATCCTTTTTTTCTTTAACCGTACACGATAGTAATAATTCTCGGAAAACGTCGCCGGGGATCCCGTCCCGCGGACGACGGATATCCAGCCGAACACTTACGTCTAGATCATGCGGACTCGCGTGCTCCTCCATAGTCCTCCGGAACGCATTGAACAAGGATTTCCTGATATTTGCGTATTCATTTGTGTATTGTACAATGTCCACACCCCTTTGTAGAGGTATTATTGATCGTTAACGACAACACGCTGCCGGACGGGTTATCAGCGGAAATTCTACAGTGCACCGGTAATGACAACGATGACGATGATAATATTTCTGTATAAAAACGAACGAAGTACCGGTGTTGCTATTTAGTAGTGGAGCGCATTATGTGTAATACAAACGAATCGCGCGTGGTGGACGTCTTGTTCCCACGAATCCTATATCGATCGGAATGGTATATTACGGTTGCAATGCTGTTTTTACGCCCAGACTAATCCGACCGGAAAACGTTAGCTGACAAGATGATTGCCATACAACGCAGTACTGTACATATATTTCAATACAATAATACTAATAATATTGTGTGCTCGACGTTTTTCAATTGTTCTGCGAAAAAATCTAGTGCTCAACGCGCGTACACGAATACGTTACACGTTTTTATCTATTCGTGTGTAATATGTACGTAAATTGTTTCCTTGATAAAATATTATGAATACATATTTATAAATGTGCATCCGAAAATATACGAGATTCGTAGATGATAAATAAAGTGAACGCACGTTTCGCGCGTTACGCGCAGACCCGTTAAGACGGAGGTACGTTAACATCGATTTAACCCCAGATCCTTTTTACAATGATCCTGGTGACCCAAACCGGCCTTTCGCTACATACCGTAATTTAAACATGATGTTAACCCAAGTAATCAGTAGTAGTTTAACAAATTATTTTTCATTATTATTACTACGAGATACACTTAGTACGAACGAAATTATTTTTTTTAACGTGTGCGAGTACACAATTTATTTACTATATTACAAATGGTCCTCCAATCGATTTATTCGTATTTTACAAGGCGTAACTAGATCATTTCGATCCGAAACAGTTAAGACTTACCTATTTAACTAACTCAAGAGTCATATGGTGACCATGCGCACGAACGACGTGTGCTTGAAAAATGTGACCAGAACTATCTAACGTTTTAGTGTCACATAAAATACGCATTTCGATCGATTGCACGCTAAAATAAATTCAAAATGTTCACGCGGTATTCTCATTCATCGCGCTCTACTTATAATATTTGTGATTGCCTATAATCGACGTCTACTGCGGGATGAACGTTGTTTTTACTTGTTCAGCGATAATTTGACAGTTATAGTTTTCGATGTGCACTTATTATAATACGTAAACTTGGTCAACGATCGTCGTCCGAGTAAAACACGATGTGCGTCTTCATCACGAAAAGCAAAAACCCTCTGACTTTAGATGACTTTTAATTCAGATCGGCCTAGTTCGTCATCATCGCGGACGCCAAATGTTTTGTTTTCCGTAAGAAAATACGAAAAACCTCGTGGACCGTAACGTAATACACTATATGAAACGGCCCAGTGACTTATATTTTTCACGTGTAATTTTAACGCATCGTATTGTAACATGCGCGCGTGCGCTAAAGTGTGTACTTCGCGAAACAAAATAATTATAAATTCAAATATTATTAGCGCGTGATATTACCGAAATAATGCGACGCAACATATAGCACAACAGTGATAATAACGATAATACGAGCAATAATAATCATAAGATATTGCGTATTATGTACCCCAACACGTAACGATCTAAATATTATTATTAAAACATAATTAACAACGCACATCTACACCGCGCGCGAGTAGTAAATTAACGTATTTCCAACGGATCCAGTCACCTATAACCAATTTCGTTCGTCAAAAGTACAGCTATACCGTTGGAGTTATCCGTATTAATTACTTGGCCGTGGATCCGACCCATTCGTACGCATTGTGTTAACGACGTGGAGACGCTGTACACACCCGTGCAGGTACCATGAATATGTAAATATTTCAATATCACACACTACGATCACTAATCCACCTGCTGCAGTCGTGTGCTCCGGCGCCACCGTATTACGTTCATTTCGATTACGCTCTAATTACGTCAATGTCGGTACGCCTCTTATCCGCGGTAAGTGCGTCTCGACTTCTTTGTACTCTGCACGAAACGCCCGTAAACCAATACCATAATAATATTGTACGTACATACAACCTATAATCGCATTTTCGTGACCATAAATTATCCAACGTCTTACTGAAGAGCGCCTTCTGTCACGGATCAGTTTTGTCCCCCCTCCCCCGCCCTCCCCAGAAAAACTCAAATTATAGATATTTATATTTAAGAGTAGCTGTGTAATCGTCGTTCGGTTAAAATAAGAAAACTCCCCTTGAGTTTATTTCAGAAAATTATTGATGGTCGTTATATTATTATAATATGTTTGAAACTGTATTATAATTACATCGTGGCAGAATGTTTTATTCTGTTGTTAACGCGTACAAGTGCGGTGGAAAAAAATTCTATATACACCACAAAATAAAAAGCATAGTTTTTCTAATTCGTTTACTGAACATAAACTTCAAAATATGTTCAATGTTAGTCATTCAAAATTATATCTTTACGAGTTAGAATTATTATAGATGTGTAAAACTGTTGTTTGGTGATTATTTTGATTTTAAAAAATTCATTAATAATTTAGTGGACTTACTGTACTCTATACACGTCAAAATAAAAAAATAAATAGAATAAAGTTTTACGTACAGATTTACCTAACACAATTATTGGTTTAAAATAAACAGTGGAATCAAGTGAAATCGTATCAAATCTTTCTAAACCTACATAAATACATTTCTAATTAAATCGATCCGATAAGTATTTATAATTTAAATCATTTATAAAAACTGATTGGACTGCACACAATATTTATAAACTGAATGCATTATTTAAATTGCTGGTAGTTCGTTCAAGGTATTTTCTCGAAACGAGATCATCACAACATATTTAGCGAGTGTACATGTATATACTTATGCATTTATACATACATGTACAGTGGCGCAACCAGGATTTTTTCAAGGGGGATGTTCACTAGTGTTATAATGTAAAATATAATATAGTATATACACCTGTACAGTTATTTTTTAAAAGCTAATAATTATAGAATTTCGAATTTAATATTTATTGTATTATCTTATTAAAACCTACAACTGTAATTATTTCTGTGTTTGGCATTCATTCGATAAACTGAAAATCATTACCAACATTTATTTTTAGAGATAAATCACATATAATTTTAGTAGTTACGTCAAATATAAAGACATTTTAGAAAGTTTTTGTAAATATTACAATTTTACTAATTTTGTTTTTTTTTCCGAGTTAGCTCTTTTTTATTACGTCATCTGTAGTAATTGCAATTACACAGTAAATATTCGACGTTACTAATTCATTTAATTTACACGTTGATATTGAGTTTCTGAGGTATGTTTTCGGTATTTTTTAAATATTTTAAGCAAAAAAGTCGGTTATACTATTATTATTAGCAGTTTATTCGTTTTATTTGCTCGACGGCGACTATAACATTCGAACAACTTAAATGTTAAATAACACGTACGCACAGGCAGTCAAAAAAAATATTATACCATCCAACTTTTGATGAGGATAAATCGAAAATATTAGCTATTAGGTATTTACTAGTATGGCATTTCCAGTAGGTGGGTGTATTGCCGATTTTTTGGAAAAAATAAAAAAAGATACACACTTTTAATTATCATTATCATCATAATTTAGAGTAGTTGTATAGTATAGTAGTTAGTAGTTAGTATAGCAGGTTGTAATGATATGTTTATTTTCACCATAATTGATGATACATTTCAGAATTTTCTCTATATACTATATGAATAAAAGTCATTATGTACATTTATTAGTTATAGCGTTTAACGATTTACATTCAACTGCTATAATAGTATTACAATGTGTTCAAATAAACCTTACGAATAAAACACGACGGCAATTGAACGTTATAAATTTTAAACAATTTGTTGGACAACCGTCGAATAAAATTTCTATAAACTCATGAGGGGGTGTCCAGACACCCGAAACACCCATTTTGTTCGCGCCACTGTACATATATTCGTATGTATGCATACATGCGAACGCATCACCTGCGATTGCAACCGACCACATCCGAGCAATACGATTAAAACAGTTATTTTTTAATCGTCGATACGTGTTCGATATTACATATTACATTATCGTTGCTATAATAATTATTATAATCATACTATTACGTTAAATTAAATTAATTTTACGGCCGAAGAAGTTGTTGAAGAAGCCGCATCGTTACAGTGGAACGGTTTTACCTACTTTGATAGCAACAACGCGTTTGTAGTTCACCACACATTTGTACTATACCGGTTATTACCTATACACCGTACCGTATTATTATGCGTGAATACAGCTCCCATGTCTGCAAACCATTTAACTATAATACGCGTCCCGATCCTGATACCGATCGCGGAAAGACTTCAACGGACCGTAAATACGTGCCGTGCGTGAATACGAATGTATACGAGTGCATGTGTAACGAGTACCGATAAGATAACAGAATCGTTCTTATGAATTTTTTCGTGTCTTTGTTTTTCGAATTTAGTTTCACTACACGCGTGCATTTTTATTTGGTCTATATAATATCGGTAATATTAGAAGTATTACTCCGCGTACACAAAAAACAAATAAAGCCCAGCGATAAATCATCTGGCGTTTAACCCAGTTTCTCGAGCAGAACTGCAATTCTGATTTACGCTTCAAGTGTTGCGATTTTGACGAACTTTTAATCGAACTCTAACGAAAGTCTGTTTTACCGAGAATATAATATATTAATGGGCAATACACGAAAATAAAAAAAATGTTCGCAAAAATCGGACACCTCGTACACGTTTAAACTCATGGTGGAGTGAAATATGTACTACTGCAAGTTCTTAACGGTAAACATGAGTCAAAGATCACTTATTCGGTTCCATCGAAACCATTGAGAACAAAAGAATATCGAAATGTGATTTGAACTAATTTCTGTAATTGTAAACTGTTCTAGATTTCCAGATTCTTGTTAAATATTGTAATTTACTATTACAATGGTATTCTGATAATGTATAATTGTGGGAACACGAGTGCACTCCGAACGTATAAACAATAACGGCAAAACGATTAATCCATGTTTTCGTCAGAATTACAAATTAATGTTAAATTTTTTTTTTTTTTTTTTTAAATTAATATCTCACGAGTACCTCGTCTTTATTAATATACGTGAAAATCGTGTTACACGTCCGAAGCAGTCACCATAAGACTGCAATAATCGTCGGGAATAAAAACATGATCAACCGTTATTTCTAGATCAATCAAATTGGTTTTGGAAATGGGTACAATATTATTATTATTTGGGGGACGTGCGTTTATGAGTTTCGATAATGCGCTGAAAAACAAAAAAACCTCAATTTGACGTTTTTTTCACGAATAAAATGATCTCGCTCGATTGCCGGTAATCGGTCGTAACTGACCAATCATACGGTATCAATCACAACAACAACAATCCATATTTATATATAAATACGTAAACTCTAATCGATCTCTGCTGCCGTACGATGATCTCGGCACGTAAAATGCAATCTGTTTTAAGAATATTTCCAGTACGATCTTGAAAACTCAAAGGGCAGGACGGCAAATAATCATATTATTCGTGCGTGTATAATAGGTATGGTAAAAGTAGTTTTTGGGGTTTTCAGAGATTTTGTTTAATAATTTTTTTAAATTTTTTTTGAGAATTCACCGCTAATATACGCACGTGATACAACAGCGTAAATCGCTCTGAAAACCGCGTAATACTGTATTACAATCATACGCGCGAATATAACACACAATATCAACATTTAATAATAGAAGATACTGTACAACAGAGTATGGGCTCACCTTGAATATGATTGTCAGCAAGACGACGGCGCGGAAAACAGTTCCATCCATTTTCGGAAAAAAAAAAAACAAAACAAATAAAATACGACGAACCCGAACCGACGGGCCGAGGATACTTTTTGGCGGGATCAAATGCGCTGGGTAAAGGAGAAGAAAAAAAAGGAAAAATAAAAATAAAACGAAATGAAATAAAAAATCGGTGGAACGAGCTCGCGCGCGCTTTGCGCGTGTACTGTTATCGTGTTTTCCGATCGGTCGCCGAACACCTGACGATATATAACACACCGAACGCCGTGAGATGAACGCGCGTCACGACTACGACTGCGGTATCGCGCGTACGAAACGTCCCGGGCGGACCGCGGTCACGTGAGAGAGCCGGTCGACAGGAGCAGGATCGACGGGACGCGCGGACGGCGTACAAGTGCGTGTTTCGTGTGGGCGCGCGCGTGCGACGGACGACCAACAGCGGTGTATGCGGTTTGGATGCGACGGACGTTGTGCGTCGAAGTCTCTCGCGGAACCGCTCTCGAAGACGGTACCACCTCCGCGCGACTCGGGAACGCGCGCCGCCGCAGCCGTCGTCGTCACGGGCCAACGGTCTTCTCGGAGTTTACGCGCCACTAACAGCGATCGTCTCGCGGTTCGCATACACGTGTACACCACGCACAACGCTCGTCGCGGAAAGGTCCGAAAAAATGCCGTTCGCGGTTAGTCAATAATCGCACGTCGGTGTTTTTCGTCGACCAGCAGGGCCGCGGGGTCGGGATTTTAACGCTCCGCACCTGTAGCTTAAACGCTCGTGAAAAAATTCGCATCAAACGCTTTTGACCTTTCCACCTTTCCATCAATCGCTATAAACTGTGCGACAGTGCAATACAAGTAGTTCTTACCGTTGCAAGTAAACGTTTTATGATACGATTTCGAAATGGAATCTTGGTCCAATAAAATGTGATTTTTCGAAAATCGTAAGAGTCCAAACAGTTTTTTGTTGTATATATTTTTTCGCTTTTCGGTTAACTAGGAAATATTTGATTTTGTTCAATACATCCATTTTAATAATCGCTGGTTAAGATATATCTTCTTTTTGGTATTCAATCATTATGGTTGGTTTTGCAATTGAATATTCGATCTCCACTCTTCTCTGTTCACAGCTAGCATTTTCAGTTCGGTGTAACTTTTTAGTCCAGCCTCGGATATCATTTGATATTTGTTAGTAATGAAATATCGTCAGCGAATCTTAAGAAGGATATCATTTCGCCGCCCACTTTTATGCCCATATTATTTCTGTGCAGTGTTTCTCTTATTTCTTTAATAGGCTGTTTGATATACATATTAAATACAATTGGCGAAAGTGAACTCCCTTGTCTTACACCCTTCCTAATTATCGCAGTTTCTTTTTTGTCCGTTACTTTTATTGCAGTCGAGTGGTCTTTGTATAAATTAAATATTATTCTTCTATCTCTATAGTCAGCTCCGATTCCTTCTAAAGTATAGAATAGTTTTTTTCGCGGTACATTATCAAAAGCCTTTTCCAGATCTATAAATGTTATGTGTCTTAATTAAGCTCTATTAATTTTTCTATCAATATTTTTAAGCTTAATATTGCCTCTCTAGTACCTTTGTTCCTTCTGAACCCGAATTAATTATCAATTAACACTTTTTCTATTACGTTCTCGATTCGGGTCGATTTAAGATATTTATTTATTAATTAATATATATTATACATCAATAGCAATTGATAACATTCGAATACATAAATATTTTGCGCTTTTTCCAACCTAAAGTTTTTAGGTTAAGTATTTGGGTAATTTTTCTAATTTAAAACAGTTAATTTTCCTCCAGACGAGGCTGGGTAATTCAGCTAGTTATCTATAATATCAAGAACATCTAGTTTCATCAGAAGAACCGGCAAAGCATCATAATAGTTCGTTTATTATTCTATAAGATATATTTTTGCTTTTTATTTTCTTTCTCTTGGATTCCGTCGATCAAATCAAGTCTGTACTTTCGCAACACTATACAGTATCATGCTTGTTTTATTTTAACTTAAAATACTTAAAAACAACATAAACGATTGGTTAATAATTCCATATAACCTTATGCATAATACATGTTGATATTATTGAAGGTAATGATGTGCAACTCGCGAAAACTGCACAGAGTTGTGTACAATAAGTATAAAAAAAAATGAAATAAAAATGATCTAATTTATGGGCTGGTCAATGGCACATTATCTGATGGATAAATCGCTATAAATATCTAATATAAGTAACCTTGTCTGCAGTAGTTTTTTGTTATCATGGGAGACTATTTATTTTTTTAACAAAGTTTTTAGATCGAGTTGAAGAATATTTTCAATTTTTTAAGTGATTGACATATATTACACTATAATCACTCCGTTAATTAGAACATTTTACAGTAGCGCGCACGTTCGAATTTGTATATTATACTGTTTTTATTCTGAAACATTATGACTGATTTAGATCGGAAAGAAAATGGTTGAGCAAAGAACACTCATAACGTAAAATAATACCTAGCAAAAAAGATGGGCGTGCAATTTATTTTTATTTTGTAATTTTTGTTTCCATTATAGTATACATAAAATATATTTTACTGTACAAAGAAAAATGTATATTTTTTGAACATTATTTTTCATTGTTACTTTTGATTAAATATTGATCAAATGTTTTATGTGCCATTCTGAAATATAGGTACATTTTTCCTATAACTTCCGACATATCATCGATATTTCTTTCTAAAACTTATTTTGCAGTATACATTTAGCATTATTATGACTAATTTTTTTTTTTTTTCCAAAAATGTCTGTCCTTGAAAATGATAATAACTGACGGTACTCGTAATAGTTTTTTAGTAGCATTCTTTTAAGCGCTTACAATATATGTTTCACCGTTTTTGATTGTTTTTTTAGTGGATCAATCAACAATATAATTTTCGGTCTCTGAACAGATTAAATAATACCATAGAATAATATTTATAAAAAATTATATAGTAATATTATTAATAAGTAAACAAAGTTGATAACTTTAAAATAACGTTATGCCATACTAGGAAATGAGTGGAAATAAATTGAAGCACAATTGATAAATATATTGGCCTAGAATACATAAAGTACAATTTAAGTACGTTCCTAATCAACAAGAACTATTACTGATTGAGGACAATTGTCGGTGTATTATAAAAAAAAAAACATTAGAAACCATTATATTCATCCCACTTGGAGACATCGTTATCGCTGATAATAATGTCAAGCCCAATAAGATGGAGTTGTCAAGTATTAATTGATTAATTTAAGTGATATATCATAGTAATTCAAATTACTAAAATGTAATTTCGAGAACAACGGTTAGTTTTTTTTTTTTTAATACATATTTCTGAATTTTAAATATTCGTTTTTCCGGACAACTCTATCGACATTTATATTACATTGATTTCAAGCGTTAATAAAAATATGTTTAAATTTAAAACACTTTCTAGAAAATCCATAATATATCCGAACTATATACATATGTTTTAAATAAGGACTGATGCTATAATGTCTCAACATTTGGCTCGCCGAAGCATTGAGATATACGATTATCGTAATAAATAAATTATACACGAATGCGTTTCGTAATATAATGGAAATTTTTTTTTTAAAATGCGTTAAGTATACATGTTAAATGTGTATACTCTGTTGCATGTTTTCGGTTGTAGAATTTTTCAACATGTTACATTTATCACATAACTTCGATGGTCTGCGGAGTCCCAAATCGCGGGTATTGTCGACGATCATGTGAATCACTGCCGCTTCAGGCATGCCATTATACAGTCCGTTCGACCGCGGTAGTCGTATTAACACGTATCAGTCACTCGATAAAGTACATACACACAATAATCAGTACAATCCCGACGGTCGGTTTTCTCAAAAAAACACACAATACGCGCGTATAGGTAATGTAATGATGTTAACGATCTATATATGTACGTACAATACGTTTAATGACGCGATTATCTCCGCAACATCGTTGTGCTCGCATGAATAAATCGCGGAAAACTGTACAACCAACATCCAGTGTAACCGCGTATTACTACTACATGTTCAAATGCCACGCGGTTGCATATTTTTTCCCATACGAATATTTTCGATCGACATCTCGTACACGCTTCAATTTCGAAACTAGATAACGTTTATTGAAACATGTAGTGATTTACATTTTATCGCAACGATCTATTTCGATTGATCAGCGTACATCGCTTCGGGAAACATTCGAATGATAACATAACAACGACAATTGGCGTTTAATGCGATAGTGCGCATTGGGCAGCGAAAATACTGGCCACCCAGCCACTGTAAAAGTTAATGTAACGCCTGAACTTAAAACATAACAAATAGCGTTCAACTCCCTAGTGATTATTTTCGAAAGCGTTTCGCGAAACTAAAACTGAAAATTATTAATGCCCATCTGCGTATCGCAATGACGGAGTGATCGACTATACATGTCCCGTTTCCGCCAAAAATCTGGTTCCCAGATTTATGCATAGCCCTTTTCCGTCAAAAACAAAAAAGGTATAATTCCTGTTTCCGCCAAAATTTATTTTTGTGAAAAGACTTTTCCGCCAATTACTATTTGAGAACCATATAAAATTGTTACATATTCTTATCATTATAAATTTTAATACAAGTAGATAATTTCGCTTACATGTCGTTGCTTATTTTTATACGATCTATATTTTTGACTGAACAATTGTCTATATGAGCACCTATAATATAGAATAAATTAATTTCGTTTTTCATAAATAAATAAATAATTAAATAAATATATTTATTTTATTCGTAGATGGAGATCGTAACTTTTGTTTCAAGTATTACTTTTTCTTTTTCAAAAATATTATTCTGACAATTTTTCATGTAACATCTAACAAAATACATATTTAAAACCATCAAAAAGCAACATCGTTTTACCTCTTTTGCTTACAACAGATTCCATTTTAAGAACGGTATTAAGTGTTGTTAGTCTGGTGACAAACAGAACAGATACTGATTCGAAATATAAGAATTTAACATTTATTAGATAATTATTGTGTGAGAATTATAAATAAACTATTATACAGTGTAATGCTTCCTTCCGTCATCGAAGATTATCGGCGTATGCATTACAAATGTCATTGTCTTTTATACATACCACAACATACATATATTCAATATTGCCTAATAATTAAAACCAATGGTTTCCAAACTTTTTTTGACAGAAAAGGACTATGGCGGTAACGGGTAACTTCCGACTATGCTTACCCGAATTAAGCCTTCATCGCGTAAAATTAATAACGTTTTTACGCCGCATTTTGTACCTGTATCATACAGCACATAAATAAAATGTAATACGTAGGTGCGCGTTTTACCTGTCTTGTATCGATAGTGTAACATCGCCGTTCGTTAAACATTCCTTAACCGCTTTTTTTCAGACACCGCTAAACAATATGCTCAAAACACACAATAAAAACTGTTGTCTTTGAAAAAAAAATCGCATAAGGTGCCCGGTAAAATAGATTAGTTCCATAACGTGTTAGCGGATTTTTTTTATTTTTATTTTTTTTTATGTAAATGAACTGTAATGGCGCGAAATAAATACGTGTGAAACAATTGCAGTACAATGTACAACAAAATCAAAATATATACCGCTACTCAGCAAATGTAATGTCACTTATTAATAGTATGTGTGTTTGTGTGTGTGCCTGTTTTTGCAATAACACCGTCTCTAACGTAGTTTTTCTGCGCTCTCGAAATGACGCTCGTCATTTCGCCGGTATGCATCTTAAGATCCTTGTACACACTTGACTCTTAAGCCTCTTAATGTACTGTTTCACAACAAAAACCTACACTTATTATTGTTTCCAACTAAATCACATCATACAAACGATAATCTACAGGGCGTATAATTGTAATTTATCGTATATCACGTTAATCATACAATTATTTATCGGTTTAGTTACAATACAGGTGATGAGAAAATTACAGAAATACAAGACAATGTGGTTAGGTACTCTAATGATGTGCATCATTCGAATGTAAAAGACGGCACTAATATTTTATTATGTATACTATTTATATGCACGTGATTTTTAAACCATTTCAAATAAATAAATACGGTATCTTCGATACCCGCTCGAACAACACGGGTCAAACAAAAAATACTATTGACATCCCTACATTCAAAGAACAGGTCCAAGGTCCATGCCGCCGTATGTCCTTATATAACAGGGACATAAAACCCTTTCCGAGAACTCTTGATTTAGGTCGTCAGTGCATGCGGTGCGATCGTAAGATCAACGAAGCGTTTATATGTGCGATTTATTTTTGACTTGTAATTTTAATCCGTCTGACTTGTGTTCTTCGTACGAGTGTTGAAGAGTATCCAGTTTCAGTGCAATTAAATTTTGCATTTGTCCTTTTTTTTTCAACCTCGCATCAATATCTGAAGGTCTACGGCAAAACAAGTGAGTGCTGCTTTATCTGGCTTGGCAGATTGCATAATTGCGCTGATCGGCTCTCAAACCTTCACAACCCTGAGAGCCCTCCCTTAAACAAGGAGGAAGGTAAAAACCCTTTAATACATTAATAACTCACCACCATCTCTCCTACACCTTTATTTTATTTTTGTATTTTTGGGTTATTACAGTACAATGGTTAAATTGACCTATTGCCATAAATTAGTAAAAATTAAATGACTCATATCTCTTCCTACTCACATATGAGTTTGCTTACTTTTCATATTTAGGCGGCTTCAATAGTGTCGAATTAATGCCGGTAGTTTATGTTATTAAAAACGTTATCAGAGTTATAATAATTTATTACAACAATCATTGTATCGTATATTGTTTCTTTTTTTTTTCCAACCCATATTGGCTGCAACTATGCAACCACTTGTTGAATTTTCAACTGCGATAATTTAAATGTGTTTTTGCAATTTTATGAAAGTAACAAACTCAAAATAAATGTTTTTTTAACACGTCTGACGGTTAAAAATACGAACTTAAAATTAAGTTTTCATATGGTTCCTTATTATGAAATCGCACTAAAAATAATTATACGGTAAAAATAAATAAATATCTATAGAAATGTTTCCAGAGGAGAAACATGCTAGGCTACCATGTATATCAAAATGAATACTCGCTTTTTAACAGTACAAATTATTACAAATAGCAAGACATGCTTTTAAATTAATTTTTTACGGCGTCTTCCATATTTTTAATCTATAAGTATATTTTTTGGAAATATTTAGATAAAAAATGCATGATATAAACAACAAACATTAGTACCTGTTCATATTGCTCAACAGTATTAAAGTTTAGTTCATTTCGACATTTATTTTTATATTTTAGACTAGATTTCAACGAAACCCTCCTACTCCACCCAATCAATTAACGTGGAATAATCTGTTCACATTTTAAATACTCACGTCATAATACACATATTTTTCACTTAACGTTTTTTCTGTTCACTATAATGTAAACTATCATTTAAACGTTGGTACGCAACGAGACGGTGACGTGAATGACAAGTTTGACACGTAACTACAAGGAATTTTTCAACACGTTCTAATGAAATAAACCGTGGTTTGATAATAATTTGTAGACGAATCGCGCTGTACCGGTGCCGTGACTAAAATGCACATCGCGTTAGTTGTCATCAAAATAACCATATCCATTAATATTATGAGCGCAATTATGTTACCCGGTTATTTTATAAATACTATAACTATGGTATACGTACATTTTTCAGTCGAAAACATCGCACGGTAAAAAAGCATCGCTAATCAACGTGTACCACGATAATTTCGACAGTAAACCGTATGAACCGTAGTACATTAAAAAGCTGGTCCGTCCGCAGCCACTTAAAAATACGCGTATCGTTACACTTTGCGACTCTTGTGATCGTCAAAGAACAAACGTTCTAATCTGACACCGTCGACGAACTCGCTCATTGATATCGTTCATTCGGATCCGCGCGTGCGTGGATTGTATATACGTAGTTCACCATCGGTTCGTAGAATTTCAAGATTGTATTATATACTTATAGTACGTATACGCGCTCACAGATGTTAGTTCAAGAACTTTTAAGAGCTTTTGGAGTGGGTTTTCGACTTACTCAAAAATATATTAAAGTGTTTCTCTTTCTCCACAACGAAATTGCAATACAAATAACAGTAAACGCATCAAACACACATAATGTATAACAAACTATGAACTCGTGGGCCCCCGTACGAACTTATTTAGTGCAGTTGTTTTCATTTTAGTGGAAACATTATCTTTTCCCGGGGAATAAATGAAAAAATGTTAAAAATCATATTTTTTTCCACCTCACAACCAATATTTGTAAATCATATTCTGTTTGAAGTGTACACTTATTAATTATTATTTCCATTGAACAATTTACGCTAATAACGTTATGAAACATGTGGAACACGTTGCAATACTATTCACACTGCGATGAGTATAATATTTCATTTTATATAATTACAATGATGGCACATGTTTGCATAACGCGTATATCTGCAATATGTTTTCCCACCCTAATTATCTTAAATTCGCCGTGTATGATTTTTTTTTTTTTGTTTATTTGTAAGAGTATTATTGTTATGTTCAGAGATCGCGGATGAAAATGGTCCGGATGTGGATCTTGACATCAAGAGCACGCATTTCGTTTATCCGACACGTATAACAAACAAGTCGATAACCACAAAACCAATATTAACGATAATTACGGAGTTTAGCAAGTTCCCAGTCGAAACATAGTAGGTATAAATTTTCGAACATGAATGTTCCGACACGAATAAAATACAAACAGGAAATTTCCTACGAGACGATAAAACGTAATTAATTACTTACTGCATAACTATACCAACAGGTAATGTGTTGATGTTATTTTATGCACAACTACGTAATTAATATTAAATATCAATATTCAACAGTCAAAAATTGGATTAGGCGTTTCATCGTTTTTAACGAAACACAAAATCGAACAGATTTCAACCACACACCAAGTTACCGACCACGTTTAAGTTGTCGGTGGTGATTTATGGAATTTCCTATAGTTTTTATCCGTATAGGAGAGTATACATAATCGTTATATGTATTCATATCGTGTCGGAACTTACGTACGTAGACCAATTTTCACCTCCCGTATCTCGTGTGAGAACTCGCAGGGCGTTCGCCCGTAACAACGAAATACCGTTACTACCACGGTCGCGATCGACGATAACTGCAACTGCAGCAGACGAAATCAACAATTGCATAGGAACGACCGCAACGTGCCGATGTACGCGTGTGCAGAAAACGCACATTGGATCAGCACATTGTGTGCAGTACAATAATGTGCGTTATTACAATGTTCGCAAAACACGTATACGTGTAATGCAAAAAAATGTACGAATCCCATAAGCCCGTGAACAGATGTGGTAAGATGGACGATGGTATATGAACAGATGTAGTGGTTGCCCACGGAAAACGATTTTCTCACCGCCGCCGCCGTGCCCCGAATAATTCGTCGTGACCATTTTTTAAAAACTAAAACTGTTGCGGCCGAGGAAACGTGACCGCGCGGCGGGAACTATGTGAAAAAAAACTGCCGATTAACGATTGCCGCGATTTATCCTTAATCGACGGAGCAGCGGCAATTGTTTTCGATTGATTTTTAATCGGATGATATCTATACGTGTACCTGTATATATATCTGTTGTATTTGTGAACGGCGAGCCGATCTCTGTGTACAGCTGCACCAGCAACATCGGTCCGTCCGCGTGTTACGTACGCGCCACTGGTAAACGGGTCGATTACGGGTCTATCTTTGCGGTACTTTGCGCGCGGAGATCGGCGGATTCGATAGGAAAACGGAAAAAACTCCACCGCAGACGTCACCGCCTACGCCGCTACGAATCGTGTACATATATTTTGTTATTATTATTATTATCGGTGCCGTCCTAATTATCAATAACGCCCATGGTCAAGGATCTCCACCTTTTTTTTTTTCACAGCAGGCCAAATCTAATGTACGTTTTGGCATCACGGGTCGAAATCGTTAAGAGAAACAGGGACGCAATCACATTAAAGAACAAATAAGAATAGATAAGATGTATTTAGTTTTTAGAAAAATCTAAGTATATTTTATATTTTTATTGATAAAAATTTGTTTTCATTAGATACTAGGAAGAAAGTAGCTTAATGAGAAGTTTGAAAAAATTTCTTGTATTTTAAAATGTCTTTATAGTTTACAACACACTTTGTTGTTCCAAATAGAAAAAATAAATAAAAATTATAAAAAAAGTGCACGAAGACTTTACATTACATTTTTAAAGTACATATAACTACAAGTTATATGTAATATATTAATACAAGCATTCAGAGTAAATATTACAATTACCTTTTTTATTTATAAAAATAACTTATTAATCATAATGATAAATAATTATATAATGTTGTAATAATAGTCATTATGAATCACATTCATCATAATATAAAATCAAATCTATGTAATATGATAGTTATGGTGCTTGATTCCAACCACCAATACAGTACGTACAACATCATAAATTGTAATTATAAATAATCATTAATAATTTATCAATAATATTCTATGCTTCAGTAATTGTTATAAATTATTGTAGGTTAGTTTAATAGGTATTTTAGTATTTTCAGATATATGATAGATAATAAAATGTCTAGGTTCTAAACTGTAAACACAAATATAATGAATGATAAAAGGCTACGAGAATGCATATTATGTACTTCGATTTTCTATACGTATCAACATTTTAAACTATTTGATGTAATTTAATAAAATAAATATAAAAGCAAAAAGTTTTTTACCAACATTGCTGTACGACTTCAAGAATACCATTTTTTGAAAACACAAAAACACGTATAAAATAATTGAAAAATATGGAAATTAAAAATACAAGATATTTACAACTATAGATAATATACTCTCTATTGTTTGAACCTCATTAATTCGAGAACCTCTATAGATCGAACAACTAAAGGCTTGGTCTTCCGAAAAAACTCTATAATTCGAAGAACGTATATATTTCGGTGCACTCGATAACTCTAATATTTTAAATCATAATCTGTATGATTTAAGTTTATTCGTTTTATGTAAGATTAAATAAATATATTTAGAAGTTTAATTTACGCACTCGTATTCAGGAAGAACATATGATAATAAATAATTTTAACTCCGATCTATGTAATGGGCTTCCCTAAGATTTTAATTTATCTTTAATTCAGCCTTTCTCCCCCCCTCTCCCTCATCTGATCAAAAATCGAAAAACTCTCTCGCTGAAAACCGGAAACCTCTTCGAAAGTCGAATTTTCGACTGCTTGTATCCTGAAAACATTCAGTCGTGCACGTGCGCCGCGTAACGACATCGTAACAATAACGAACTAACTAATAACCAATAACGAAATGGCGTAACGCGGGAACGTGTTCGTAGAGCGTTGTACACGCGCGTACTTGCGGCGGCGGTAAAATCGTCGGAGACTTGAACGCGCGCGACGGATCACCGGACACGGTCGGGTCAAAGTTCTCGCGGCTGCCGCCGCACCTGTCCCGGGCCCTCGCGAACGCGCTCGTCGTCTCCGACGCGGCTATTGTTATTTTTCGCTACACCGAGCACCGCATGGAACGCGTTCTCGCGAATCCGTCGTGCGCACACGGGCTCTGGCGTAACCTGTGGCGAACGGTCCGCGGGCGGGAGTAGTTCGGATTATCCGCGATCCGGCGACCCGATACGATCGCGACGATCGACAACCTGAACGGATACGGGAAGAATAATAACCTGTATGTACAGGTACACGTTCGTATCGTACAGGACGATATCATAGAGTGGTACCCGGAACCGCACCGGTACCAGTGTCCGCGCAGAGGTGTATTTTAGGGATGGTTAAAGGGGCGATCGCCCCTCCCTTTTAGAAATCGATCATAAACGAGATACGCATTTAAACATTTTTTTTTATGTGGATAATTTTACAACGAAATCAAATAACGCGCAGCTAGCTGTGAATTGGGCTTTTTGTCGAGTCCCATACACTTAGTGAAAAATCGAATAAAACACAAACGTAACTTTCAAAATCCAGACAGGTATTAAAAAAGAACCACACAAGAGTCGATTCTAAGTGGACCTGGCATCAGATTAAAAGAAAAAAAACAAATATTAAGGATTCATCAGATTTAAATATTACCAACAATTTTATTTGTTCATTTTGAGCCTGAATTAAAGAAAAAATTTCAGTCACCTCCCCTAAAAGTAAGTTTAAATTCGCCCCTGCGTTCGCGGACGATCCTGCGGAAGGACTTGCGTTATTCGTCCTTCGTTGCACACGTAATTGTGTGCGCGCGCGAGTTCGATGACCTCGGACGGAGATGATATCGTGTGCGGAGCTGTTGACACCTGTTATAGCGAATGCGATGAGACCGAACGCCGAGATATCGTCCGCCTTGTATTTTCTCGTTTACCGCGAACGAGAAGATGGACCAAAGGGAAACACGAATTTTTTGTCGATAGGCTTTGATTTTTGATTTCTCGTCTTGTCGATAGAAAAAAAAATCAATTTCACTGCGAAATTTACACACATATCGATCGAGAAAATAACATTAGGTTTCATTATTGCTGTTGATTAAAAAATAGATGTATTGAACCGAAAGAGAACAGCCCACCTATTGCCTTACTATATTATAGTAGAGCTGTAATCAAATGACACATGTAACATAGATAGCTTAAATACCTTAAAGTAAATGTGATGGGTTCGTGAAGAAGAAGAAAAAATTAGTATGGAAGGTCACTTACAGGCACATAGGATGATGTTGATGACTTGGGATAACATCGAAAAACATTTAAATATTTTATACGATAATTAGTACTTATTTTATATAACCAACCGGTATTACAAATTATAAACATTCCATATAATCTAAATTATTTTTTTATTGATATTTATTACTATTGCTCATGTGTAATATATACATTATTTTTGAGACCTAATTGTTGTGATAATGAGTGATACAGTTAGGAGGTTTATGGAAACTCAGAATCTCAAAATGAATTCAAATGACTGTTAGGAATGTAAGTGTCCAAAAATGATTCTTCAAATTTCCATACATGCTCCAAAAGTTTTTGATAGTTGTAGTTTTTATATATGATATAAATATTACAGGGGTTCTAGCCCCCTACCCCTCCATCTTTGATTTTTTCTTATTTGAGATATTATAGTGACTGGGTCATTGGAGTACCCACACATACTTTTGCATGAAACCATCGCTTAATGAAATATCCATTCGCGCCGCCACTGTATAAAATCTTATTAGTTGTTATTGATGTGCTATTTCCATTGTACGATGATGTATCGGCCGCCATAATATAGTACAAAGATCTTGGTGCTAGATGATACTAGAATAATACTAAATCATTGTAATTTTAAACTACAAATTTACAAATTTAAACAGAAATGCGTTAAATTATCAATTGAAAAATTATTACAGTACCTGAACAAGAGTAGAGAACTATAAAAGTTATGATTTATTTATTTTTTTACATTATTAATATAACAGTTGTCGATGGAAATTGATCTACTTCCCAATTCATATTGCATCGTTATAATTCACAATACTATATATATTTAATAAATATGTGTATAACAATGATATCGTGTTTTACTTTATCATTGGTACGGTTGGAATAAAAAGAAAAATACATACGATGAAGTTACTTAATTAAAATATCCCACATAAATAACAAATATACTGTAAATTAAACAACACATTAAAATGAATTGATCGGATCTCAGTATATGCATTAGTATACATATAGCAGTATGTATCATTCTATGTGAGCGTGTGCGTGTGTATAGTGAATTCATCGTTGTGGACTTATAAGTATAACTGCAGTTATACACCGTTATTTAAATAAATAAAAGCTCACGTTTATAACAGATAATATGGTATACTACAATAATAATACTAACAATGCAATAGATAGTCCGTAATTCGTCTCATGTGGATTTAAGCGAAAGAAGAAAAAAAATTTAACACCGTGTATAATATTACTATAATCCCATACATAACTGACCCGATCATTAGCATTACGAATACAAATACGATATGGTATTTGTGTAGATATACGTGTACGCAGTCACGTTTATTATAATAATACATTATACAGGGTGATTTTTGTACCGTGAACCATGTATTGTCCATAGCAGCTATTTTACCAGGAAATATTAGTAATTTATATTCTATTACTAAATGTCTATCTCTACTCCGTTGAAATTTTATCATAGGCAAATATCGCAAAGATAGCGCTATCGTATGTTTCCCGAACCCACCAGAAAGGTCCAAGTACGACACGATCTCACGTATAATATGTACTACTGGTCTAACACATGGTGCACTTTTTTATTTGGTAGCGGAGGCTGGTTGACTTTTTTCTAGCGTTTACACGTTAATCCTCTTAACACATCGGATATCCTCTTTTAACTCGGAGATCCTTTCAGGTCAAACTTCGCCGTGTTCCGTTGTGCTTTATCGGCGAACATTATCAGGCCGAGTTCGCGACGGACGTATCCCATCGGCCGATATTTCCGGGCCGAGTGGACGAGAAAACAAGTGATCGCGGGCCGAGTCCGCCCGGACGTCGTAACGGAACGTTTGTTAACGGCGGGTCAGCTTTGAAATGAGTGCCTCCTCCGTCGGTGTTATTCGCACGTTACGGCCGAGTCCGCGTACAATGCGCGTCAACGCGCGTTCGGTCTCCGCGCGACGTCGCGTCGTGTACGGAAAACCATCGGTGCTTTATTCGCGACGCTCGCCGCGCCGTCGTCCGCGCGGTTTACGCGGCGATCGGTGTGCTCACGGAAGAAAAGGATCGTGGAATATGATTTTCGGTGCCCGACAAGTTACCGTACCTTCCTCGGAACGCGTACATTATTGTGATGCACACGTACGAGTGGTAAATAATATAATAATACGCGCGTGTTTATCTTATTTTTATTGTGCGTACGGGTGTGTGTGCGTGTGCGTGTGCGTGCGTGTGTACATATTATGTTTGTATTGTATTCGCGCGCACGTTAACGCGATTACTGTACATTTGTATTATTACGCGTGGGTAACATATTGTTATGCAAAACGGAGTAACGGAAAAACACGTGTATTCCGTTCGCGTGCACACGATCGCAACGCAGTCGTCCGACGAGGATTTTTTCAAGTGACTTTTCAAACCTAACGTTTACAATCGTTTCTCGCCCAACGGTTCATATTATTGTTATCGTTGTTGCTACATTTCCTCTATCGTCATTCCGATAGCGTTACACGGTATACGAACCAGCACATGTTTCGCCGTTTCAACGTACATACCAATACTGTACATCAGTTTTTTTTTTTTTTTTATTTGATTTCAACCTTTAAGACCATGCCGCTAAACACAAACATTGCCATATGTCCCTGTCGTCTGCAGCTTCTCTCCGTCTTATTCCTGGTCCTATCGTTTTTATATATTTTTTCACACAGTCTTCCCACATCAACCTGGCTCTCCCTAAAGGTCTTTTCCTTATAGACTCTTCCTCTATTACTTGCCTTATTAGAGATCCTTGCTAACGCCAAGCATGCCTCCCCCACACGAGTCTTCTTTTTGTGATCTCCTTAACTATATCAGGTCTCTGAAACTGCATTTGGAGTTCGAAATTATGCAATTTTCTCCATACATTCGTTTCACTGTCAAAGACCGGTCCATGTTGCTCTTTGGATTTTCTCAATGCCCACGTCTCAGAACCGTACAAGACTTTATGTCGTAATAATGTCATATACATTTTTATTTTTAAATTTTTAAAGATGGTCCTAGATTTTAGTACTTTTTCTTCTACAGTACACTAGTACTTACTATAAATACTAAACTAATACATTCCAATCAAACTTCAACAGAAAAAAACTACACATTTTTTTGTTTCAAAATTACAGTGCTTATTAAAAGTTTAGGAATTATTTTTAAATCGTTAAACATATTTTTTCGAGAACCGCTTTTCCTTTTAACTAGTATTATTAACTACTAACGATATACATTTGATTCATCAATATCGTTTTGAACAACAATAATTAACGTTTTAATGTGACGAATATACCTGAATCAACTATTTTTTTTCTTCTGTACCTTTATAGGTACATGATTTCGGCCGGAAGAATTACTCCAATTACCACAATCTGAGAAGTGAATTATAGAAACAAGTGTTTAGAAACTATTTTATTTTGAAAAGAGTCATTTTGATTGAATGATCATATCAACATTTCCTGTAAATAGTATAATTTTCATAATATTTCATTTTTTTTTTTTTTTTTTTAGATTTTTATTGTTTTTTAATCATTTTAAAAAACACGTTTTCTAACGAGAATAATTTTTTATGTTGACAACATAGTGTGCACATCCATAAACGATCGATTGAAAATTCAAAACTCACGACCAATTGCATGCCGAATACAGAGCATTAAATTACTATTTAAAAATTGAAAAACAGAGTTCCACACGTATCAGCTCGACGACGATACACCATTGTGCGTTATCATCCGTAAAGTTTATCCATCCACACCATGTGGTCTTATCAATGGCAAGCTAAAATTTGTCGCGATGTAATATTTGCAACATGAAAATGATTCCAAACAATTCAAGTAAATAGTACTTTAAAATATATATAAACATATCTAACATATTACACTAGTCTGCGTCGAAAGAATCGTGCAAACACAATTAATGACCCTTCTCGGCAAAACTGCAACATAATCGTATACATTTCTTTACGTACTTATTCAAACGTAATAGGTGCCAACGGAAAATAATGTTTTCGATATTGTTCAACTGAATTTCTGTATACAGGAACATGGTCGGTGCACACACTTTCGATGCACTTGAAGTTTTCTTTCCCCGGGGTCAGTGGTCAATGGGTCAGATCAGATAACAGATTATACGGTCGGACTGCAGCAGATTGCAGCCAGGAATACCTAATTACAAGTATACAACTATGGCGCATTGTTTTTCCTTAAACAATATAAGATCTCATAACAATTTATAAACATGTGCCTACTGTTGTTTTGTGAAAAAGAAAAGAAATAATAATTCATAATTATTTACGCGACAAAATGAGTTTCCATACCTTTTATCGCGATAATTATGTAGGTAGAGTGAAAATAAGGTTATAGGAACTAATCATCGGACAATATCATATAGTGAGGTGAGATAAATATTTCGTTGTGTCTATAGTTACAGTCCTGTATGAATATACACCGAAAAAATCGTCGATGCTTTTGGGCTGTAGCGTAAAGAAATTGAGAAAAAAAAATGTTTACGAACATTCCAGCAGCGTGCATTGAAACGATATTCATGGGGCAGACGTATACGTTATGAACTAATTATGTCAATAGCCAATTCAACACGTTTCCCATCGTCGACGGGTTACACGAAAACGATAATTATGTATACTGTCTAATAAAGAATCTCACCCATACGTGACACTGTCACCTATCGATAGATGCACTTTACATATTACATATATTAAAACAACATGGATTTCATTTTTACTATAACGCATTATACATTTTCAAAATCGATAACCCGCTTTCCGTAACAACTGCTCGTAAATCAAAACAAAATTTGGCATGGTCAATAAAGTACTCAAAAAAGTGGATTATCTAGGCTATCAAAATCATAACTAAATCTGAATAATTGCTGTCAAAAATTGTTTAATATAATGTACAACAACGAACACGTCACCTGGTCAACATGAAAATTAAATCAATAATACTAATAATGACGCTTGTAACTCACTCGGGTGGCTTATTATAAGATGTGAATTAATAACCAGAATTTCCATGCTAACAAAAGAATTAACTAATTACCTATATGAATATTATTTTTTACAGTATTGTGTATTGATACATTTTTTAAACATTTAAACATTTTATGTGAGAATACTGAAATGTCCGAATTACTGAACAAACGATGAACTGTTAGTAAAAAATACTATTATTCTATACATTTTTATTGAACTTAATGCTTTACCATAAACCTGGTGCTTAATTACTAAATGAATATGATGAAACAAGTAATTTTTAAGTAATATCAACTGAAATATACTCCGTCATGGTTATTGAGGACTGATGACGGACGTAATGCGAAAATTCGATCGTTTCACAATATTTTATATTTAATCAGAAAATTATTAATGAAACAATCGTTAACCAGAAATTAAATTTTTAATAAAATAATAACCCCGTCTTGTCAAAAAACTGTGTAACATAATTGTAGTGAAATCTAAGTACTATTTAATATACCTTTCGTTTCGCAACATCTGAAATACTATCACACACATACAAGACATTAACATGATTTTACCAAATCATGCAATTATATAGTTAACACGAATGCAGTAGGTTGTTTTGAAAATAAAAATATTATGCACTTAACAACAATTAAAATATTGAAAATACCTTAATAATATTGTGTACCTATACATTGTATTGTAGGTCGTATAAATGAAAAATAAACGAAACACAATTAAAGATACAAAACATAATTATGTATTTATGCTGGTTGCAGTGTATAGAATAAATAGGTTACTGCATTTCGTTAGTTTTTTTTTTTTTTTTTTTGGCAAATTGTAAATGTTCCTTCACATAATGTATTCAAACTGTTTGAAATTAATGCATAAGGGAAATTGATGAGTAAGGGACATAAAATGGCACATTGGTCGGTTATATTATAGTGAATGTGTGTGAGCATTTTCATAACGCACAACCAAGAAATAAACAAGCAATTAAGCGTCATTCACAAACGCGTATGACATTAGCCTATAAGCTAACTATAACTATGTATTGTTATTATCATTATTGACTCGGAGTGTGTATGGAATTTGATTTTCTTTCGATAATATATATAATGGAAATATATACCTACATAATATGTGTTATGTGGGACTACGTAGTACATATGTATTGCGATCATTGTGATGGTCATGAGTAACAATATATTCGCGTAAACAAATTCGGAAACGTCTCCCGGTACCGCTAGACGGTATAGTAGTGTACAGTAATGTTCTACTATTTAAGACGTCCGACTGCATGTGATGTGACATTAACTGTATTGAATACTTTTGTGACCGAAGTTTAGTTCGTTCCATAGCGGTCACAAAACGCTACGGAAATTGGTGGCGTTTACTCACATTATTCGCTCGTCGCCGTTTGAATACTTTCTCGGATTACAATTGTAATAAGTGTTCGATATACTCCTGCAGTGTTGACGATCAGGCGTTACTGCACAAAAGCGCTTTGAGATTTGTTCGTACCGACTATGAAAAGTTTTCACGAACAACGAAAAACGCAATGTTGTAACACCGATGTGCATCCGACATGCAATAATTCTCCGTCGCTCGAATCAAAAACAAATGCGCCAAATACCGTGTAACGGTATAATGAATAAACGATTCCTATGACGATGTCTCGTTTCACTTATTATTGTACATAAGTCGCATCGTGTCTACTATTTTCATAATTTGTCCATGAGTGCAAGCCAACAACAAAAACCAGGCTGCTATAGGTCGTTGGAAAATATTTGAATCGAGCGAATTAATATTCTAATCCCTAGCACAATTAGTGATGATCGATGTCCGTTATCGTCAGTGTGTAATAATTAACGATTCCACGGCGAGTGTATATAGTTGAAATCGATGTCACTGAAATCGGACATTTGAAAACCGCTATCAAGATGATTTATTTGTATGGGAGGGAGGCAGGAGGTGTAATTCATAATTTGCGGTCATACTTCAAATACGCATAGGAAACCAAGTATACCGGTATATAATAATCAAAAACGGAACGACGCGCGTACGAGTCGCAAGTTGTCTTGCGGGATATATTTTCTTCTGTGACGTAATAATAAGTCAATTAGAATATAGAAAAACCGGCCAATCGTTTCACTCTAGTTTTCGACGTAATGAAAAAAACATTCGTAAAACGCCCGTGGACATTTACTTCGTACCCAACTCAATAGTATATAATTTATATTATTGTATTTTTCTGAATGACGAACGTGATGCGACTGTGCGACTTGTTCGTCATTTAAGCGAATCGGCCATTTTTTTTATCGCCGCATCACGTACGTTTTTCAGCGGATATTCAGAATATATCATCACGCAACTGACACATATGATATGGAAATAGACTTGAGACAATATTGGACAAATTCCCAGGTCGATTAGATAGTATTAAACTTGAACTCTTGTAAAACGACCTGTTTACTATTATTTCCATAGGACGTATTATTTTTGGGTTATATCTTAGTTATCTTTGTCACTGTGAACATTGATTGGTAGGTACACATTTTCTTACGATCCATACAACATTTTCCCTGTCCAGCTTGTGGGGTGAAATTTTATGTAAATTTAATGTAATATTATAATGACTGGAATACCCAACGCAAAGAAAAAATAAATAAATGCGGCAAAATAAAAATTTAAATTATAAAAATATATAAATTGTGTATTAGTGTAAGGCCGAGTAAATATTTTTTTTCTTTGCATTCGACACGATAACACAGTAAACGTCAATTGTATTGATACTCCAACAGATGTACAGATCATTTTAAGTATTTAACATTTTTTTAGATATCAAATAGTTACTGGTGATCACAATGGACTGAACATTTATAACGAACCGTTAAATTTGTCAAACTATTGTGTACAATTCGATGGAGTAGTAAACATTTTCTAACAATAACCACAGTCGATAAAACTCAATTAATTTAACTGAAGAGTAATCCATGACAGTTTATCGATGGTATTTAAACAAGTCTTTTCACATTTTTATCGTTGAAATATATTTTGTGTCTGATAGATATTTTTTTTTTAGATTTGTGCAATTTCATTTATTCGAAATGTTATCACAAATTGATTTACCACGATTACATAAAATATACTTAGTTAAGCAAATACGAAGTTCTGTTTAAGCAGTTTAACAGTTCTCTGATTCACGAAGACGATTACTCTTTTAATCAACGGTATATATATTTATAACATATTAGGTAGGTCCGTAAAGTTTTAACAAATCATTTATAAATAACCGAAAACTCAGAATATCGCAATCATTCAATAGTTCACATAAATATGAGTGGTATATAAAGAAAGATTTACTAAAAATAAATACTATAGAATTTAACCTAACATAGTTTTTTTTTTTATAGTACAAAATGTTACAAAATAATTAAGATTCAAATGAATTTGGTATAAGAAAGAATGGATTATTTTATACTAAACCGATTATTAGTAAATGTAAAATCAAAAAAATAATCTAAAATATATTCATAGAATACACTAGTAAATCTTAATATTTTATAACTGAAGCTTATATACTAGGTGAAAGGTTCAATCTAAACTTTGGATAAGTAACGTAAAAAATATTAAAATTCCTCGAAATTATCAATACGATATTATATGATATTAATATGATTCGTATGAAAAGAGTTGCAAACAACGATCAATACAGGTATAACTAAAAAATAATGACAAAATTATAATACAACTAATATGTTTTAGAGCGTTATAGTGATATCCATCATGGATAAAATGCTTATAAGCGATTGACATAAAGCTCATTTCATTTCATTCATTTTTTAATTGTAACCGGAAAATACTATGGTGTTTATTATCCATGGTTTATCTATTGTATAGTATTCGTAGCTTCCATAACTAATTCTATTGTTATTTCAAAAAATAAATTATAATTTTCTGCGCGTATTCATAGAGTACCATAAAGTAAAAAGCATGTCCGTTGTTTATTTGTCATGAATTCGTTAACATTAAAACAGCGAGATGTTGTACGATTTCTTATACACATAATATAATAGACATGTTCCATTTATAGTTATCAGTTCTACAATTACTATATGTGTTTTTAGCCATATTTATCGCCTCAATACTTTATTATATCTATTTATAAAAATTATTGAATACGAAAATTACGGAAAACCATCAATGTTTATATGATAAAAATTCGGTACATAATTTAAAGATGAATTTACACACAACGACGTATATTGTTTATTTTATCGAATACAAAAAATTTGTAAATATTACTAGGGCTACTAATTATTTTTAATCTAATCGTCATGCAGATTTTTTAAATTAAAGAGAGCACCACGAAGCAAGTTATAGACATGCATTTCAAACCCAACTCGTTAGATTCTAATTGTCACTTTTATAAAGCAAATTTAAACAGAGTTACATTGCCATTTATAGATACCAAGCTCTTTTGGTTATTTGATTCCTATTATTAACATTTCATTCTTCTCAATTGTGTTCAATAATTTTTTGTTGCACAAATTTGTCACAAAAAGCCTAAATGGAAAAATCAAATTTAGGTTATTCGACTAATAGTGCCAAGTAGATGCGTTTATCCAGGAACAATCGTGCTCGCGAGAATCATATCAATATCAATAAAAATAACGTCAATAACAACAATAATGATAATAAAAATAATGGTGACAGTATCAAAAATGACAATAACAAAATTCTAAGCGCGTTCGGTTTCCTATAAAGCTTTGCCATGTCTATCAACAAGCTATAGAGATGTACGAGAAGGTTGCAAGTAAAATACAAAGAGTACAATGCTGTTAAACATAAACTCGGCCTATAGCGAACTTGTTAAAAACTTTCGAAAAATCTATCTGCGATAAACGTAATGGTAGTTACTAAGACGGTAATTATTCCTCGAGAACGATCTATAAGAAAATAAGCTTGTCGAAACAAAAAAAAAATCGATCACCTGCGGAACTGGAGTAGATACCACATTCAAACCATTAGAAAAAACCAACAGTGCTCCTTCCATATCGTCAAAAATAATAAAATCAATAACAGAACTGAAACGAATTCAAGCTAAAATCAAGAAAAAAAATACAGGTAGTTAGTAGAAAACGAAATAGGAAACGAGTAATAATCGGGACGCATAAATGACACGCAGTAAAATGTACGTTTTACCGTCCGTTAAACTTGTCCGACAATACGTACAATAAGTGGTTTCGCGTGAACCCGCTCACCATTCTTGATAACGGCTGATTTTTTAGCTAAAAAATATTAAATAGAATGTACGCGATAAACCGTTAAAATTAGTAGGTAGTACCAGAGAGAATCACGTTCGATAACTTGACTGCGGTGACAAGGGTACGCAATCGTTTTTCCTTATTACGTACTTCGATAAACGGTCGAAGTCACTACGGTCAAAATCGAGTTATTGAACGCGATTCCCTGGCACCACTAATACTTTGGTAGTTCTCGTTTGTTATTTATTTTTTTTTCTTCAGATTTCGCCCGACAGCGATATAGCGGCTGAGCATGTGTGGTACACAGAGACATGACTATGTGGAACAGTCGTGTTACGGATCGGCGTACGCACTACCATAACACGTATAAGCCTACCATTATCGGACGTTGAATAAATAATAATTTAACGGATTCCAGCGAGTAACACCGGCAGAAACGAGGAAACTTTTACTCGGCAACGAACATAGCGCACGAATCGACTTAACCTAACCGCCGCGACGACGTACGGCGGATCGATTGACGAGCGTTTTTTTTTTTTTTTCACATTCCTATTTCTTTATTATTATTATTATTATTATTAATTTTTTTCCGCTGTTTTACGCGTCGACAACCGAAATAAACACTCCGGTGACACAGTTGTTGCGATACGCCGAAAAGCAATCGCGCGGATGACGCCGGCCAGAACGTTACTCTGAGCGCGCGCAAACCATATCGTTTTTTATTTTTTTTTTTCGCTCGTCTCGCCCCCGTCCTGCTCGCCCGGCCAATTTTCCCCGATCCGAGTCACGGGCCGGTTGCAATGGTCGGCCACTAATACCGTTAGGCTGCGGTCACAATGGCGCCGACGTCGGCCGATCGAATTCAGTCGTTCATTTCGATGCAACGAGTGCACGTTATGATTTGTAAAACGAATGTCCCCTCGTTTTCGCGTGTCGGAAACAAGTCCGGCTATTAAATATTTATCATTAAAAAAAAAGCCAAACTATTACACGAACGACATTTTCAAGGGTAAGAAAAAAATATGAAGAATTCCGTACGTAGTTTCGCCAACTGTTGGAACAGCGCGGAGATTTTTTACTACTACGATCCCATAAGCTGATTCTCTCGTGGACCAATCTTATTGATTTCTCGCAGTCCATGATGAAAATGTAATATTATAAAATAATATTCGTGTTTGAGTCGATCACGTCGACTGAACCGGCCGATAAAAACGAACGAATTTTTTAATTTCGACCGACGGATATCCGACGTCGGTGCCACTGTGACCGCAACCTTAAAGCCGCGCATACACCAGACCCGAACAGGCCGGACCGACCGAACCGAAAAAAAATCAAAATGCCGATTTTTTATGTTAGTACATACTCTTGTACCGAACCGACAGCCCGAACCGAAATTCGGTTCGGTTCGGATTTCAACCATTCAAACGTGTTTGAATTTTTCAGCCGAAAATTAGCGGTATTCTATTCGGATGGGTAATTTTTTAAAACAGTGCACACATTTTGAAATTCGCCACTATCATCTCGTTGATGATTTTCCGCGATTTAAAAATGGAGCTTTATAATAAAAATAAATCCCGTTCAGCGTCTGAACTATTATATTCCATATTTTTTTATTTTTATAAAATATTACTAGTAAGTACAACTGCACACCATACACTGCATTCTTCAACTGTTGAAAAATGATTGTATAAAATACATTACGTGGTTCACTGTGATTATTAACACGAGTCACGACATAATAATATGATTATTTAATCATCTATTTAGCTATTAACTAATTTTAGTTCGGAACAAAAATTCGGAGGCACTCAATGTAACTGTACCGGAAAAAATTCGGACAGAATATTTTTCGATTCGGTCGATTCGACCGGTTCGAGTTTAGTGTATGCACGACTTTACCCGTACACAGGCTCGTATTTAAAAATTTAGCACCCCCGGGCATATAATTTATGTCGTTATTATTTCGTCCGTAATCGAGATGCTTTAATATTAATATATAACTTATAAATGAAAATCATTTAATAATTTTTTTTAATCAACAAATTATAATATAATAAAAATACAATTTTTTTTTTTTTTATTAATTCACAAATCATAACATAATAAAACATACTATTTTCAAATTTGTATTGTTTTATTATTTTTTTTTTTTCATTAGGTACATCATTTTTAAAATTAATTTTGCTAAAACATTTTGCCGCCCCTGAGATTCAACGCTCCCGGGCATGTGCCTACCCGTCCCGCCCCCTACTCCCGTAAATACGGGCCTGCCCGTAACAACAAGATTCGACGCGACCCGTTCGCGCACGGACGTACTACACGCACATACATTATTTTGATAACACTTTACGCGCATAGAACTATCGTTACGCGTACACGCCCCGGGCCAGGGCCGTAGCAATGGGATGGCAAGAGGTGCCTACGCTCCGAGCGCGATTCCTGGGAGGGAACAAAAATTGAAATCTTGCATTTAATGTTAGAAATCACAACGTTCAATGCCGTATATTTTGTATACAAAACCTTTAACATCCTTAAATTTAAGCAATCGTTGAAAATAAAATCCAATAAGCTTAATATGTTTTAAACTAAAGTACGTATGGGCGCATTTTGTAGTTTCACCCCGGGCGCAATGTTTAGAAGCTACGGCACTGCCCCAAGCAAACGCGTCCGGTGCGCACGAAATCGGCCCGGCGCCCACGACCGCGAATACCGCGCGGGCGACCGTCACGACGGTAATTGACAACCGTCAACGCGCGGCGCGTACCAACCGATACCGCAAACATCCGGGATCCGTGTACAATGCGGACGTGTTCGCGGTGCACAGAACCGTGTTACGGGTTTGTCAACAGCCCCTCCCCCCCCATCACCACAGACGGGTTGGATACACCGGTAACGCGCGCACGGTACTGCGGTATTATTTTGATCGCAATTATTGCTATCGTTTATTTTGTATCTTTCCGCCGCGGAAATGGATTTATCGTGTAACACTTACTCGTGTGTTCGGCCCGTTAAAAAACGAACACAGGAGCGGTCGGTAAGCGTACGATTTTCAAATCAAATCTTATAGCACTAAGTTCCATACGGTTAAATCACATAAATAAATAAGTGTGCACGCGTGCATGGGGCGTCGTTCCAACTTTTGAACTGGTGAGGCAACTGGTTGCGTTTGCCGACTTCGTAATATTTAAAAAATCATGGTTACCTGTATATTTAAATATTTAACATTTATGGACGATAGATAGACCGTCAATAAAATATTTTTTCGGAACAAAACGTGTAAGGACTAGTAATGAATAATGATGGCATGATGTTAAACCAAGAACACGAAACGTTTCAATTTACCCAATTAAATAATAACATTAAAGATAGTAAAACATTAATTTATTTACTTATCCTATATGTTATAAGTTACCTATCAATAGGCGTAATATGGAATAATAATATAAATCTAATTAAATAAATACTTATAATTTTATTATTTGGTATGTTTAATGTTTTACAAAACTTATTTATAAAAACATAAAATTGTGTCTCAAATACAACAATGTACTGTAGTTTGGGGTGAATAGGAACGATTTTAACGGTTTTTTTTATAGATTATGAACTCAATTTTTATGGTATCGATAACTCGAAAACTGTTTTATTAAGATCACATACATAGAAATATATAATATACCAAAAATAAAGTTTATAAGGTTCGCGTAATAACGATTGTCGTGAACTGGGGAAGAGCCAGTGTTTTCCAACTTTTAATAAACCGTTAACGTGTATTTAAAAGAGTATATTATCTGATTTCTGAGTACAAAATAGTAAATAAAAATTTACTATTTACCGATTTTAACGTTTGATCATCAGACAAAGAATTGTCGACTTTTTTAAATTTCTTAGAGTGGAGTATTTGCCATAGTCCGCCTCCCCCCCCCCCCCCCCCAAATGACGCCCCTGTGTGCGTAGGATGATACGCGTTATGAAAACGATTGAGATTGACGCACGAATCCGAAAGAATCGTGTCACTCGTACGCGCTACATATTTTTCAACACTGTTCAAAACGATTGCATTTTAATCGATTAGGTACGAAAAACGTCATGGCACCGCGCCACCAACTCGGATAGTCCTAGAGATCGAAATTAAAAACGAAAAAAATAGCATTTTCGAATGGAGTTGACGAGCAAGTACAGTTCACGGCAGATGTTTCGTAACGAACGTCGGTGCACGCGTGCTCGATCGGCGGAGCTGAAGGGACGGCAACCGTTTGAAGTACCGTTGAATCGGCCGCTGTTGGCGCGTCACCATCGACGGCTGCTGATCTTGAACCCGAACCGATGCCAAACGTCTCTAGCAGACCGTCCCGATCGCGTGATTTCCTTCAAACATTGCTGCTGTACGTTACCGGATTCCGAGGTGAAAACCACTGCTCTTCTTCGCCGCTAAGACGCGCGACCGATCGTCGAACACCGTGTCCGATTAACTTTGACGCGATTTTCGTTTCTTTTTCTTCTCTCTCTCTCTCTCTCTCTCTCCACGAATCGTCTGGTACGTCGTCAGGCCGTGCGCATGACGTGCGGATACTTGCGTGCGTGTGTCTACAGGGAAATTAGTGCGTACAGCACACGCGTGCAGTGAAATCGTGTCCGGCGGCGTACACGTATGTAAAACGGTTGCACGGTTCGTATAAGATAACGTTGTAACACGCGTGCACGGTTTACTCTCATTTTCGGCCGTTTACTCCACATTCGGGCGCGGAAAATCGCGGCCCGTCGTGTTGGATCTATTTCTCGGTCCGACAGACGGGAAATCGACGACGAAGACACTATCGTGGTGATCGCGTGAGCGGCAAAGATCGCCGAGGTAAACACGCGAAAGGAAAGGAAAATATGGAGAAAAAAAAAATAACAATAAAAATCATCGCAACAACGTACCGCGTGTACCTGCCGTTGGTAACCTTGAACGGATGTCGGTTGAAACCGTCACTGGCCGCCGCCGACGGATCATCACACGTGTGCGCACGATGAATTGACGATGCTCTTAATTTTTTCGTTTATTATTATAATTTTTTTTTTTTTTTTTATCCGTTTCGTTTTTGTTTACTCGTGTAACTAGTCTCGTGCGCACAATTTAAGTGAAAACATGACTAATTTACCACCACGATTCCTTTCACATTCGTTCGAAATGTCCAACGATCGCATGCACGCATGTGCCCGCGACGAACGTACACACGAGCTGTCACACACGCGTCAAAATCATCCTGAATCCGCAAAAAGGTTTACCTCTCCACCCCCTTCACCCACCGCAGGATGAAACACTTAAGCTAATCGTTCCGCGGCCGCACGTACTTTTTGTACATACGTTTTACTCGTATAATTTACATGTAATTGCCCGGTAAAAATACACGTATTCAATACCATCGGTACGTTTTGTGAGCACATGTGCGTCGCATTGTGTAGAACGGTACAGAACCGATTAAAAGAAAGTGTATTTGTTTACGATAATACTCGGCGTAAATGATTGTTAAGCGTTTCGACGCAGACTTGAAATGGATTTTATAATGAAATTTAAATCCGCAAATCTCACACGCGCCGTAAACAATAGCGTATTAAAATAGGGTAATGTAAATTCCGCCCGAAATTAATAGGTAAAAACAAGATCTATGGTAAACTCCACCCGGAAAAATATCCAAGTAAAAAAATGGATTTGTCAATCGTCAATCAGGTCGCATCTTATCAGCTTTGCCACATATTGTGGATCTAATAATTGGAAATACCAGATGGAGATATTATAAATTGTGTACAGTACACGTCCTAGAATCTTATACGCTATAATGACTCAATTTTTAGAATTAGAACGAGGAAATATACTTTTAGTATGAGACAATTTTACATTTTCTGAAGTAAACTAATAAGTTACATATAGGATGTGTTTATTATTTATCAATTTTTTTCGGACTGAATGTATGTTTCTTTTCATGTATTTTTTTTTTTTTTTGACTGAATTTACATTTACCTTATTTTACTTGTAGTTTATCTTGGGCGGAATTTACATGCGCCCATGTGTACCGCAAGTGAGTAAGCGTGCGCGCGCGTGTGTTACACCGGAGTATCCGAGTTGGGTCCCGAATACTAGGGGCTAATCGCAGGTAGTGTACTGGTTGAGTCCTGGATTTTTATAGGTACTACACTAGTTGGGTCCCGAATTTTTATAAGTACTACACTAACTGGGTCCTGAATTATTTTAGGTATTACACTAGTTCCTGAATATTTTTTGGTAAGTACTACATTATACTAACATTTTCCTTCCCATTTTAACAGGCTTAGGACTGTCTATATTCTATTTAGACCACAGGTATGGTGAAAAATGTTTTTTATAGTTTCTTTTCCATTAAAATATAAATTATTAGAATTGAGTTGATAAAAATATTAATATTGTATTAATATCATTGTATAATATTTTTCATTAATATAATATTTTTACTGCACTATACTAACATTATAATATTATTATACAAAAATATTATGTAAATTATAGAATTTTAAAAAAAAATGTAGTCCAGTCATGTAAATAAATCATAAACAGTTCTAAATCTGTTAAAATGGGAAGGAAAATATTAGTACAATGTAGTACTTACCAAAAAATATTCAGGAACTAGTGTATACCTAAAATAATTCAGGACCCAACTAGTGAAGTACCTATAAAAATTCAGGACCCTATTCGGATGCAATCACTTACACACGTCTCTGCACAAATCAAGCGTTTCGAAAATCAAACGTGTTTAATACCAAAGAGACGCGCGCGTTACTTATTATAATTATAATTTAATTTTTTTTTTATTTTTCGTATTTGACGCAACGACATTAATCATTCTAATAAAAACGTATCGGAGTGCTCAAGTACCCATGTCTTATGTTTGTTTCGATTAAAGGTTTTTTTTTTTTTTGTACCGTGATGCACACGTCATGTAATACAAACAAGGACTATAAAAAAAAAAATTGTAGTTTTTATTACGAATAGTACAGTAAAAAAATAATAGCATTTTTCACCGTCGGAAAATAAACGACAACAATCTAAACTTATTTTACAATTATATTATAATTTATTCGGATCGTTATCAGCATATATAACTCGTAAAATATACACATGTATTCTTTATTTCCAACAAAAACTCGAAATACTTTCAACATATGAATAAACATTCTCCTCGATATGACAATGCTCACGTCGTATAAAAAGAAAAAACTAAAATATTATTTCATGGATGTCAAATAATGAATATTATTTTTGAAAAATATATTACCTACACGTATATTGTTTATTTTAATTTTTTTTTTTTTCTATGCATATAAAACGTCGTTTAAACGAAATATGCATTTGAATATTTCATTTGTTAATAAAATGAAGTTTCTTCTCTATGTGACCACAAATCACGTATGGTATTTTTTCCTGTTAATTATTTGACAATTTCGTATTATGTGTTGTCGTTTATCAATAGTGTGTCATATTTCGATGTATATTTAAGTTTAACATACATTAGTGATTTCAATTAAAACCTAATTCTCACGTTAAATAAAGAAACATAAAAAAATGAAAATCCTTCATTTGAGAGACAGTATCTAAACAAATTACCTATACAGGATTCTAAGGTTACTGAAGTATACACATTAGATGATAACAGATAGTTGAATTGATAATAGCTAAAAATAAAAAGAAAACAAAAAAATGCTTTTTAATAAACAGTTAAAAACTCAAATCGCAAGTATTTAATACAAACATAGTGAATAAAAATGAGTATTTATATCGACTAAAAAAGTTAATGTAATTTTTTCGGTATATTGTTATACAGTTAATGGTGCAATAAGGAAGCCAATTTCAAATTCGTCAACTACTAGTCAATTATATTCGTATAAATTATACGTGTTTTGTCTTGTTTGTTTGTTTATTAATATGACTTAAGTTTATACAAAATGTTTGTATTTCTGTGACTTTCCGCGTGATTTTACTCGTATAGGTTTGCAATTTTTCGTATAAATATGTTGTCTATAGTAATTTATGTCATCGAAGTACAGATCCCAAACTGGATGTCTGTTCTTTTAGATTTTGAATGAAACAACATTGTTTTTATCGTGATGTGATATATTTTTTATGTGTGTATACATTATCTTAAACAGAAAAAATGCTCTAATCAATACTAAATAAATAGTAAAAATTAAAAATTGGGTTTCATTAGGTATTTTCAGAAGAAATTTTTTTAATTTCTCAACAGTATTTTTAATAATTGCAAAATAACACGAAAATATATATAAATATTGCAAAATATACGTCATGTCTGTTTTTAACAAAATCGAAAATGCATTTTGTTCGTTACCCAAAAAATAATAATTTTGTAGACATGAAATTATTACTGGATATGTATTTTACCATTTTATGATATTTCAATATTAAATAGATTATTTTTGAACTATTCATTATATATATATATATATATATTATAAATTATAAAAAAACAATTAAGGTTTAATTAATATTTAAAAAAAAAATTGGAACATTAAATTAATGCATTTTGAAAAAAAAATAAAATCACAAAAATCCGTTACATTGTTGTAGTCAAAAATTGATAACCTTTTCAATTTTAATATTTAAGACTTCAAAATTGGATACGAGATTTTTCGTAAGATTTTTTTTGTAAAGAAAAAATAGTACAGGAAAATCCATAAAATTTATAAACGTTACCAAATAAAATGTTGATAAAATGAGTTATTTCAACGAATTTTCATTCAACCGTACCAATTATTTAGTTATTTCATAGTTTCGAATTATTGTAATAAGGTTTATTCTAATGAATAGGTACTTGAAATTTTCGATTTTTCAAAAGTTTAGATTTGTTTTTTTTATGTAAAAGTTAGCACATTAAAAATGCAACCCACTTTATTAAGAAATTTGATTCTTCTACTATATCAACCATATTTAAAAATATAAACCAACCTCTTTCACTCGGAAATATTTTTTCGAAAGTAACATTACATTAATTTCACGTTTAAAAGACAAATACAGCTATATAATTCACTCATTCCTTTATCTCGCCCAACCTAAGAGCCTTAACTTTTTTTTTTTTCATTTTGACTTATAATATCTAAAGCAGTAATAGTTAGTTCTACTCTTTGCTCTAAAATAATACTGTAAGATGAACAATTTACTATACAATGTTATTAATGCAATATTACGTATTTAACTACATCAATAATTGCTGCAATGATTTTTATCTGAATTACTTAGTTGACCAGTTCTATAAATATATATTTTTATATAGTATTGGTGGATAATAAACCATAGCTATCCATTCTGACATACTTAATTGTTATAAATTAACGATTATGTAAATTATATGACACATTTCTCTTTTTAAGTTGTAATTGCAATACGTACATTGAGTTTGTAGATCAAGTAAATTTTGTGACGTGCAAACGTAAAAAAAGTTAAATAAATATGACATAAATACAAAAATACATGTATAACAATAACAAGAAAACGTTTAACCCGAGTTTGAATAAAAGGATCATATCACAAACGGCATAGTAGAACAACAAAATTTTTAATAAAGAAAATTCCGCAATATTAATTTAATTTAAATTTAGTTCATAAAATAATAATGGCAATAGTTATCTGATATTTTTTTCTTGCAGAAAAAAACTAACCCGTTATGATTATAAATATAATAATATAGATTTCAAATCATTATAATGGTTTAAAAAATAATTGGAATGGCGTTGAACACAACTGAACATTATTTTATTTATCGGGGCAATATTACTGAAACCAATCAAGTGTAGAAAAATAATGTTTGATTATTCTTATTATATACAGTATGATTGATTATGACTATAAGATAGGAATTATTTCGAGAGATCGTAATGTAATTCGTTTTTGTTTAAACTATCGTACAAAAATGATTAAAATTTTTTTTTTTTTTTAATATCTTTTTAAAAATATATCCTGTACAACATATTTTAAATAAAACCCATATTTTAAAAATTTTAAACCATTAAATAAATTACTTTTTTGTACAGATATAGAACAACTAGTACATTACGTATAAATAAATAGTCTAATTCTACACTTTCAAAGTATATTTATAAATAAATAACTGTAAATACAATCGAATTCAAAATAATTATTTCTTATCGTATATTAAGTACCTTTTATAAATCAAAAGTTTGATGTCCTAATTTTATGTGTTAAAAAATGCTATAGGCTATTTAAAAATATAAAAAAGAAACATTCGTACCTTTCACCTTGGCTTACAGAATATTGTAATATATTCTAAAAAAAATAATTAGTCCACGAATCGCTATAAAATAGTTAATGTCAAAAAATAATATAATAATATAATTCCTAATCAGCCTCGATATTACCATAGACGAGTGAGTAATTTTACTATTCTGTCATTAAACCTATTGGTGTTTTGACGCAAAAAAAACGTGTATTCTATTAAATCTTCAATACCGCTACGACCGTGTGTACACGCTGAGTGTCGGACAATAACAAAGAGAAATACGAATTCATACAACTCCAATAGTTATGAACTAGTATTATAATGTAGCCGACATGGGCATTCGGTAGAAATTCTATGGACAGCTTCAGTTGAAGAGATTAACTGAAACGTATACGTAAAAACACGTAAATCCAAACAACGCGTTGTTCAACCGAAGACTGAGTATTGCACTGCATATATTATATTGCATACAATCGGATATGTTATACAATTCATAACGGTGTATCGTATTACTTATGTACTTATTACGATTTGTACGAGAAAAAAAAACTATAATCAACGCTATATTATTATATTATACATGCTAAAACTCCTTACATAGTTTATCTAAACCAAAAACGCTTCATTCTATTCTTCTTTTTACATATAACGCGAAAAAAAATATTTGAAAAAGCTATGCGTACGCTTGTGTGTAGTACACTGTTTACGCTTTGTTCAAACTCATAAAAAATTATGTTGACATCAAAGCATACTAAAGGTTCAAAGATTGATTTATATTGAATACAAAATGTATACGATTTCATTATCCTTTTCATATATCGGTGAAACATTCAATATAGATAACACGCGTACATAATAGCGATACAATCCGCGACAGGGTTTTAGGATTATACCTATGTGAAATCATCGCTTTTTTAATCATCGCGAATCAAAATTCGCAACGACGAACGCCGAACTGGTTAATATTATCGTACAGTTAAGGGTACCCCTGGGAATAGAGTAGATGATAGTCAACCATCTTTGATCGGGCAAAGAGTGACGCAATAAAAATCATTGATCGAAGCATGTGTATTTTCACAAAACTATATTGAGTACATCAACTGTTGACCGCTTGTCAATAACTTCCACATAGGCGTGCCGAAGGCAAGGGATTCGGAGGTTCAACCCCCACAGAAATTTTAACTAGTATTTAAAAATGTAATAAAGTTTAAGTGAAATTTCATGAACGTCCACCGAGGTTATTTTATTATATAAGCCAGGGATGAGCAACTCAAAATAATTATAGGACCATTTTTTAGAACATTAAATATAGACCGATGTGAATATATATTATATTTATACATTTGATGATTTTACTGGAGTTGATACTATAGAAAAAATTAATATCTACATTTTACGACTAACGTGATAAAATTGATTTAACTGATAAACGCTCAAATGTTATGAAGTGATTTGAAAATGTAGCACGGGCTGGATAAAAAAGTACGTGGGCCACCGATTGCCCATCCCTGACATAATCGATTGCGGTCGCGGATAAGATTATATATGCTGTAGCAATCCTCTGTCAAGTAAAAATTATTAAGTCCGACGAAAAAAATTTATTTGCACGCCCCTGGCTTCGTTCTTTCCTAAAACGTTCCTGATTCGAGTTACAGTTATAGTTCATGCCGAGAAGACGTCGACGACGGAATTTATCAATAGTGATGCACGCCTCCACAGCGCACGACGTGATTAGCACATCGTATTATGCACGAATTAATAAAATCAACGCACTAATATACGAAGGGTGAAGGTTGTAGACACGCGCGCATCTGTGGTCACTTGATTCCTGCGAGGAAGGCATGGGCGTGCCCGGATCTTTCCAGCAGGTCGTGCACAAGACAAATATACAAAAGCGATACTGGGTTATCAAAAGAAAAAGAAAATACGATCATTAGATTTTGAAAAAATCATTATTGCCTCATTAGTTATGGGGTTATAAATTATGATTGTATTGATTATTAAACATATACTTGTAGTAAAGATAGATAAGTAATAAAAATAAGTTATTACAATATAAATTACACGTTTCATATTTTCTCGTTTTCGTTAATTGTGAAACCATTAATGCCTACCTATGGGTTTATATTACATTTAAGTTATTATACTCGCGGGATATGCATTTAATCCCTAAATATGCATAAAATAAAATCGATTGTATCTGATTCTATGTCGTACAAAACGAGTTTATCGTCGGGTCTGCAATGTGCACGGCTAACAGAAAAAATACGCATAAGTCCGTAATCATCCTAACCGCACTCATAGCACACGTACACGAATAAAAGTGTTCGTTATTCCTACCGTCCGATTCTGAACGTCGTGTCGTTGAGATCATAACATTAAACATAAATGAATACGGTCAGGACACATTTCTCAGGTCTCGCACGACCCGTAGACGTACCGCCCGTGACGGACAGACAAGTGAGCGATTGCGTCGGTTTTTCGGAGAACTGCTTCGGGGGCGAAGATCTTTCATCGAACGCCGTAGGGTTTCCGTACGGTTCGGCCCCCGATCAGCCGTCACGGTGCGCGCGGACGTCGTTGCGTTTACGGTCGAACGAAAGTACCGATTTCGACAACAATCGACGGACGGACGGAGGCGTCCGCTGTCACGATAACGTGTCCCGTACTCTCGACACTACGCTTTTGTGAACGCGTCTGTGTACAGTTACACTCGCTCCCGTTGTGTTCGGTGCTCCGGGTCGGCGAAAAAAAAAAAAAAATGCAAACAAGAACGTTGTTCTGATGTGAAAAATCCCGCGGTAAACCGTCGCCAGGGATGTAATTTTGTCCGCTGTTTCTGATCTTCACCTGCACTCCCTGCCCAAAAGTGTGTGCGAAACATATAAAACGGACCAAACCTCGTAAACTGCCGCCTCGGAGTCATTTTATAATGCGGACATATTATACGGGTAATATATAAAATTCAATAATTCTATAACATAATAAGCATTACCGTTTACCGTAAATATTTCTTAACACTGTAAAAGAATAAAATTTCAACTAAAAGTTTAAAAAAAAAAATAGGTAGGTTAGAAAAAGGTAGATACATCGAAAAAAATTTTTTTTTTTTGGTTTTCTATGCTCTGGCCGCTAGATTTTAATTTTCTAAAAATCGGCCCTCTAGTAACTTTGAGTTGCTCCTCCCTGCCCTAGGGCCATATCAATTATCAACACTGCGCGTCGCACAACACATCGCATCGGTCCGCGGTCGGAACGCGTTCGACTCGAACACCTTGAACAGGTGCAGCGGCGACCCGTTGCCGGCGAGACGCGGTTGAACGACCCGTGTCCCGTCGGCGAGCACGTACACGACCGGATGAACGGGACGAGACGTTTTCGCCGTCAACGACCGAACCGCAAGTGTCGTAACGATTAGCGGACGATTATCCGAGTCGCGGCTGCGTTTCCTCGATCCGTTCGTGTGCGCGCGAATCAACGCAAATAGGACCGACCGACAAGTTGCACGGGTCCAGGTGTACGGCGTCCGGTCACGGGTGTCCGCACGGTATCCGTTGTATGTACAGGGTGAATTTTTTCAAGTGAATTCTCACCACCTCGTTCGTGCTCGATCCGTGCTGTTCTTCTCGGATACTCCGATTTATGAAAAACGTGTGCTATACAACTGAGATATTTTCCGGTACAACTTTCTGTACCGCTAGACGGGTGAGATCTTACGTAGCGACATATCGACTTTTATTTGGTTTCCCGATTGATAAAGTTGTTTTTTTTTTTTACGCAAACAATTATTCGTTTGATTCTGGAACTTTTCCTCCAAACAACAGTCAGTGCTTTCGAAACAGTTCAAATTTGAATGTTCATACATTGTTTAACTCATTCTTTTTCTTCTTCCTCAGCTTATCGGCCCATTAAGTGCCATCACTGCCATCACAAAACCTCTCCATTTCTCTCTATCATATTCGTCGTCCAAAAATGACTCTTCTTCTATATGTTTGATATCTTGAGCAATAACGTCCATCCATCGGGTCCTTGGTCTTCCTAATGGACGGTTTTTTTTATTTATTTTGTTGACTACAACTTCTTTAATTACTTGTCCATCCGCTCTCGTTGTTCACTCATTGCCCACGCCAAAAATATCGGTTTTAAATCTGAATGTTGACTGTGTGTTGCATCCCAGAAAAAAATTTATCGAATAATTTTTAATTATAAATTATTCACGTAAAAGATCGATGTTCCTGTTAAAAAAAAAAAAAATGATATTTTCCACTGGATCTAATTATTTTTTTTTTCGTGTTGACTATAATCTTTTAACACACCTACGAGTATACGTTTTCGACGGATCAAGATTCCAAGAAACGCACTATTGAACCTTTTCAGTTGCTAATCATGGTAATATTGTAACTAATATTGTTAGTTAAAAAAAAAAAAATATTTCAATCGGGAAACCTCATTTTTAGTACATCTTAAGACCGTCAATAAAGATGTAAGATATGTGATTAGCGTGCTCAACGTGTCACCCTGTATATCGTTTCGATACTTGGTGTAGCTCCAGCCGCCGCGGTCGCGAGGTGTGTCGGGGTAATGGTCTATCCGCGGCGATGCTTCGGATCCACGCCGACGGTGACGCGTTGTTTCCACACCTGCTCGCGCCGTCCTCGCCGTCGCGCATTGCGTAGCACCGCGTTCACGGTTCAAAGGAAGGCTACTGATCCTCGTCCACAGATATCTGCCCGCGAGCCCTCATGCAGACGACGCGTCACTTGGCCGATTTAACGGCACTCGCGTGTTCGTCGTTGTTTTTTTCCGTTCCTCTTTCCCAACCGAGACCCGTGCGCACCGCGTCACCGTAAATCCTGGGAACGATAGTGATCAGTGCCGCCGCGATAACCGAGCGTGTTGCGTGTATCAAAAACACGGACTTCGTGGCCCCAGCCTATATTACGGCCTAATGACGATATTTGAAAAATATGTAGAAAACAAGAAAATAAAACCGTTCTGTTATGATAATTATTAATGGGGATTGAACAACAATCGATTGACACGTGATTGTACACATTATCGTAGGTACATCAATGTTTCTTTTGCGGCCTGTATAATCGATATTCAAAATAGTTTGGTTACAAACGAACAGTGCAGCGGTTCTCGAATCGCGCACCGCAGAGCCCAAGGGCTCAGCGAGAAAAGTCTAGGGGCTCCGTGGTCATATCTAAATGAATTACATTTAAACACTATTATGTTTATCAGTTATCGAGAAAAACACTGGTATGATTACCTGAATCGTACAACGAGTTTTACGTTTTGATGACGTCCGTTTAACTTTCAACTCGGACTTCTAATAAAATTTGGTTATTCTGACTTCATTACTTGGTTAATATTTTCACAAAATCAAATTAAGTAAATTTATCAATGCAACGTAAAATGACCACAGTTTTGCAACAAATGACAAAATCTGAACTTCTAAAAAAAAAAATTTAATTTTGAACCGTGTGCTTTCTCATTATGAATATCGAGAGTTATTGTTGTTTCGAATATAAATTCCTGATTTTTGGGGCTCCGTAAGTTTTTTTAAGAACATAAGGGCTCCGCGAACAAAAAATATTGAGAACCATTGGATTAAAGTTACGGTTTCCTTGCAAAGTCCGGATTCGAAGGGGAGGGGGCATTCAGTTTGTTTACACACGGGCCTAAATTAGTGTAGTCGCGGCACTGATAACAGCTCACCGCACGCGTAACGTCCGAGTTTGGCGGCACCGCTAGCGCAGAACACGTCGTTCACGCGGATCCGAGAAACGTTTCCCTCAAGTATCAAGATGTTCGTCTCATTATATCCGTACGCACGTAAATCGTCGTCATCGCGTTTTCAATCCGTAAACGTAAAATATTTATTTTTGCCGCTCGTTTAGCCGGAATAGATCGCGCGAAGGATCATTATTCACACGTCATCGCGTGTAACTAGAAATTACTGTAGAATTCCATCGTGAGCGCAACGTTATAGCGTCATTTTTCTATTCAACACTCGATCGCGGTTACCGATAGGTAACACAACGCAGCTATGTTTATCTTCCCCGCAAATAGATCAATACATCAGTATTATTCGTTTTGATTTCTACACTCGTACGTGTTGCTTAAAAATATTAAGTATGGGGAATGAGGCGTCCCAGCTATCCATTTTAACGTTTATGCACTTACTTATTTAACAGTTTTATAAATATTCATGTCAAAAAGTGCATTACGAACTGGACTTATAAACTTTCACCCGCTAAACCAATTTAAGTCGTTGACGTTGTATAACAGCAGGACTTATATATATATATATCAAGTCTCGGAAGCCCTTCTCAGAGTTTTGGATGTATAGACAGAACATAAAATTTGATCGAGTAATGTTAAGGTTTCTTTGAGCTTAATCATATTCTCAACTAAAACCGCTCCATTGTGACTTTTCGAATACTGCCTGCTGTATAGTCTCAAAGTCGTTATTGGTTAATGGCACCATGATGGGACATACAACGTTATATTGAGTGGTAAAAGGCATAAGGAGCTAAGAGACTTTTCAGGGTAAAAGCAACACAAATGAAAATTGGGCGATTGTATTCTCTGCCAGAATATTGATTAAAATAAAAAGATAATAAAAGGTCTAGTGTAAACTCCGCCATTTTTTTTTTTTGTTTACCTGCTCAGTGCTCACATTGCTACGTACCTTCTCACATTAAATACGTTGACATCTATAGTGATGATGTATGTCGAAATTTATAAAACTATTGTCATGGTTAGATCAATTCATTTCAAGGTGGATATATATCCACATTGATTCATTTATTAGTAATTTTATCTTCATATTATCTGAAATCAGTATTTCCAATGATGATATCGGCAGTAGGTAAGGTATATGTAAAGTATACTTTTACGAACATTATTATTCGTAGTCTGCGTGTCTCCGTGTATATTTTATATTGAACGAAATATGTCGCAACAAAGTAATAATATAAAATCAATTAGGTACCGGTCAGCGAGGCAATTTATTGGTTTTATTTAACAACTAAAAATATAACCTAAGTATAAATTACGCGTCTGGTAAAATAAAATGGAGGTATGATATTATATATTATAATAATAATATTCACTTATTATTACTTATAAGTTATAAGTTATAACGTATTACTTATAATAATGTATCGTATTAATTTTATACTACTACTTGATTTTCTTCACTGGCGGAGTTTACATGTACTTAATTTTACCTGATTTTTTTTTTTTTTAATGGCGGAGTTAATATGAACCCAATTTTACCTGTTTTATTTTTCTGGCGGATTTTATAGTAAAAAAAGGTACACGTGGAGGAGCTCACATGTGCCCATGAAAATTGTGTTCACCAAGCAACAAACCCGTGATACCTGATCCCTATTTTTATTGATAATCACTGATTAATAACACGATGATTTAAATTTATCTTGATTCTTTCATTTGTTTTTCGTGATGACTAAATAATTCCTCATGAGATATTATTGGTATTATACTTCGTCTGGCATTAGATTAATTAACAATATATTATACTAATTATCAGATTTTCAGTTATTTCGGATATATTAATTCATATACTATGACATATAGATCATTGAATAATACTTTACGCTCGTAATTATTGGATTATGGTCTTGTTTATTCGATAAACATTTTGTTAGAAATAATTGTTTATATTATTAACTAAATATTATTATGGTAAACATTACTATTAGTTTTACTTACGTTAGTACTTAATTTTTAATTTTTTATTTATTATACAATTTTGTCTTTCTTAATTACTTACATACTGACTATTATAATCTTTACTCGCAAATATTTGAAATCAATTATACTCATACTGAGACTATCGTTAATGCAACTGAAGGACTATTTTTGATTTGAAAAAAAAAAAAATATTTTTGAAAATAATAATATGTTATAAAGGAAAGTAAACATCGTGTTACAGTTAATTGTTTGCAAAAGATACAAATCAATAATTCAAATTTGTTAATTATAATTTTAAACATTTATTACTACTACAACATATTGTACCAAAACAAATATTATATTCAAAGTGCATTTGTATACGCACTGCACGCGCACGTATTTATACCAGTTCGTTTGTAGAGAATATTAAATTATATTACTTTCATTGTTAAAACGTTGTATAACGACAACATATATATATATATATATATACATGTGTAATATAATAAACTTATTTTCACTGTATACGTATAACATTAAATGTTATACGTGCATTGCTATGTTCGTCCGTGATGGTCCGTTTGCGGGGCCAATCGATGAAAGTAATAATACATTAATATGATGTTGTTCGCTCTAACACGAAGGCAACGTTTTCCACACGTCCCTCGCGTTAACTTTGATGGTATTCCCATTACGTATGTAGGTCTCTCGTGGCGATGACGTTTGCGAAAAATTCTCGCGGTCATCACATCGTTAATGTCCACAAAATTGGAGAAATCTTCCGTCGGAACGCGTGTAATACACGCCGTTTATAGACGCTCGTGTCCAACATCGATTCATTTGCAATACGTGCGTACGTACAACACAAATAATAATACGTGGGCGAGCAATAGTTTCGGGTGCGCTTCGCGCGGTGAATACACTCCGCCGGAAACAAGGCGTTCAATGTTTAAGTCACCGAAGAAACGTTGATTTTAAGAGAATTTTTTTTTTGTTTTTTCCACGCGCGCCTTCTCACGGACATCCCGTGATAATTAACTGTTTGAATATACACTACGTTTAATATACGTCGACGAGCATTTAACGGATTCTCTGATCCAGTGCACTCGGTAGAGAACATCGATTGCAAACGGCCGTTTATTGCCACTACGTATATAATTAATAAAACATTACTGTTTACTTTTCTCGTAAACAATTATGAACGCTGTAGAAAAGTGTGAGTGTGTGTGTGTGTGTGGGATTCGCACACAATATCAATGTTCCAAACAGAATACGTAGGCAATTAACCGTTTGGTATACGCAGTGAAAAAATGCGTTATGTAACTCTATTCGATGTCTGGCGACAGATCACTCCAGATTTTAGTAGTTATTGTCACAATTGTTATCACATTTCACCAAATTTTTTTAATTATAAGATTAAGCTAAATACTGGATGTATACGTACGAGAATAGTTATTTATTAACGTTCAAAGGTGAAATAAAAATAACCCAAGTCTTAGGTCCTGAGCAGTTCGATAATCATTATTCATATAAATTATTATATTTGATTGTGCGCCTTAGAGATAAAAAGATACAGCAAGTAGTTATAATACAATAATGCTAGTAAATTACATTATAACAATATACTTGATTAATGCCTACATCTTGAATACAGCTGCACACTGATTTATTTATTAAATTATGAATATATACCAATGTAAAAAAGGTATATTACAAAGTAATATTTGTAAAAATTCAAAATATTCTATTGAAAAAAAAACCCATTTTAATTACCTCTCTATAAAGGTACAAGCGGACTCCAGTAAACTGATTGCTTTAAACTTCCATCGAAATCTACATAACAAACTTTTAATCCCCTAAATAAATCATTAAATGTATTAAACTTATGTTCACGCACGTGGCACTTTCAAACGAGTAACTAGAAACATTGGGTCTCTAAATAAACTTTCAATTTTACCTTTCAAACTCTTAGTACTATAAATAGATCAATTATTATGTATAGCTATAACACTGTTGAAAACATCTCAAAAAGTGATCGATTGAAAAATATAAAAATTACCATTAAAACCTTTCCAGTAATATATTTATTTGATTAACATAAAAATATATATATATATACCAACAAAAAAAAATTAAAGTGAAAGAAAATTAACAGGTATGACTTACAATTACTATAAATCTCGAGCAAATTATTGAGTCATTAAATTATTTACTATTATAAACGTTTCTAATTTATAATAATTTGTATTCTATTTTCGAAGTGCAAACTCAATGCTATTACGCGACCTGGATTGAGAATAATTGTATTCTTTAAGTAAAGTGAAGAATAAAATTTGTATGAAACCGAAAGAATTGATTTATTCAAATGGACAGCAATTGGTTTACGGATGACTTATCATATACAATTCAAATACATTTTTTCGAAGCAACATATTTACATAAATGGTAAATCTTGACAATTACATTCAATGAAAATACAGTCTCATCCTAAATAACTAAAATTAAGCATCGATATTGATATATTTAATTATAAGATAGATTGGATTAGGCTGATTAATTATCAAAATTCTTAAAAAAATAAATAATTGAAAACTATTATAATAATTAAAATTGATTGTTAAAGAGTAAGAAACAAATAAAAAAAGAAAACAAAATTCTCTAAAAAAAATAATTTATAATTTAATAATTTTCTAAAATGTTGCCTAGTAAAAAGTATACGTTTTTAGCTTGTATGTTTGATTTAATTAAAAATGATACCTATTTAATTACATAAATTACAGATAATTCACTATACAAATTTTATATTTTCAAAACAAGTAAAATAAGGGGAGTATTTTATAATTTAAAAAAAAAAAATCACGTAATATCCTACAAATTACATTTCAATTACTACACCTAATTACTAATAATGTTATGAGTATGTGATATGTCTTTAACAAAACATATGTAAACATACGTTATTTATTTTATTGCCAATTTGAAAATTTGATATTTTATAACTGTTAATTTCTGTTACTGTTGAGCAATACATTTACAATACTGAAATCTAAATAACTTAGAAACATGTTTTTGCTTGAAATTAATTTTGCAATTCAAAAATCAACATAATTTTAATTAACTGAAATTAAATTAAATTTATTTTTAGCTTAAATAATAACTATTATTCATTCGAAGATTATATTTTTAACTGGTTACGCTGTAGGATTCCATTTAAACACAAACCGTTAAAAATAAAAAGTAACTGTTTAAATTAATAGATTATTATTCTGTAATTAGCTTTAATCGCCGTTTTGATTATTCACATAATATTATATACAATTTTAAGTTATTTAGTATTTTTGACTAATTGATTAATTTAGCTTGGTATTTTAAAACCCGTTTAATCCGTTAATTTTCCAACTGAATAATTTTCGGATAGATGTATAGTTCCATATAAAATTCGAATTATTCCCCGTGTCATTTGGTTCGATTCGTCAAGGATTTGGCGAAGCTAAATACCAAAGCGGCTTAGAATTGGTTTGATTCTCAGCCTTAGAAGTCGTGTGAAAAATTCCAACTATATACAACAGCCTATAGATAAAGTTTGAGGGAATGATTCAGAGTTGATTGAATATTAAATCACTTGGTCTCGTAGTACACATTATTAAGTATCAATAATACCTATAATCAATAAATAACCCACGCCTTTTTACTTATAAATAAATGCAGATAAGACGAAAATGATTATTTTTTTATACTATGCTCGTTTATTAATTTTACTCCGGTGAATGAACAAACAAACCGTCGACAGTGCAGATTAGTAGCAGTGGTTACGAATAATATTATTTTACCGTTTCAATGTAGATTCAAATATATATCGTGATTGTGTCATAGCTACACAAAATAACATTGATATTATAGTTAACTGACCGGTTAGGTTAATAAATCGCGATCCACTGCAGGAATCGCCAAATCAAATGTATACAAACCACAACATTAATTCAATTTAAAATCAAAGCCACGAATCCTTCGTTTCGGGTAAAATTTGCTGGGTAGAAAAGTTCCGTTTCGATTTCAGGTTATTTCTATGAATTTTGGAGATCAATTACCATACACTGTTTTTGATTTCACTTTACAGTTGTATATGATTTTCGGATAAGTGGCGACGACGAAAAGTTTTTGTTATTGATGTGTATCATCATAAAATATTTTGCGTGTAGTTTGTACGCATTACGCCGCATCGAAGATTATCGATCGTGCAAGACTGCAAAATAAATCATGACAAATGCAGTATAAAATATCTATTACACATGTTACGTTACACTTTCGGCAAAACCGCGGATCTAGACCCTATCAGTTATGGTTGTTCACGTTGCCTTTACTACGATTCCTTAAATTTAGCGTCCGCGCGAAATGTAACGTGGTCACGCGGTGTTCACCAATTATTCCTGTGAAACGCATGTTATTATTGCTGGATGCCGTAACGCTATCGAAATTCGTAAAGATGCTGCTAGTAAAAAAAAAAAAAAAAAAAACATAATATCTGTACGAACAAAGCCAATCGAACGGAAAAATGATTTGCACCGAGCTTGTTGCACAAAAACGGATTTCGTGCGCCAGGAGATTACCTACGAATATTTCGATCGAATAAAATAATTTTTTTTTTTTTTTTTTTTCGAAACCCGTCAGGTACGTGACGTTTTCATTGGTGCAGGCGAATCGTACTCGTGTACCGTCGTCCTTGTTGTTCGTGTCGCAGCCGTGCAACGATCGTTCCGCGTTGTCCGCGCGGTATCCATAACGTTATGGAAATTACGTAAAACAAGAGCGACGGCGACGAGTGCGAATAACGCGTTCGACGACCCGTCTCCCGTACACCTATCTGCTCGCGCGGCGTATAATACGCATAACAGTCGGTCGTCGAGTCCGAGACCATTACGAACGCAACGACACGAATACGCGCGTAACACTACTGGTTTGTGCGTCCGGCGCGCGCGCGTACACGCGTGTGATCGTTACGGTATACGTGTTGCACACGGCGCGGTTATTACCGGTGCGCGCGGCCGGCTGCGACTCGACGCGTTTGTATTTGGGACGATCGTTGTACTAAGACCGACCGACCGGCCGCGGCAGACCGTGTGCGCTGTTGTGGTCGCGGCCAACAGCGCTCGAACCGCCCGGGACCCGGGATTCTTGCCGTCCTGCGCGAGTGTCGCTGCTGCGGGCGACGACCGTTTACACCAAAACCGTACCGTTCCGTTTTCCACCGATATCCGTTTCCACCAAACGAGACGTTGACCACGTTTCTTACCAAAACAATCGTACGCTACGCTTGGATTAAAAGCTAAAGCACGGGAATAACTTTGTTTGACCATGTACTGTCAATTCGGTGAACGTAAAGGCAATACATGGATTGGAAAATGTTAAATTTTATTTAAAAAAATGATCAGATATAAAAATATGAAAAAATAATATATTATGATATACCTTAGTCATGTAAATCGTAACTATATATATATATATATATATATAATTAGTTGATATTCGTTAACTGATCCAGTAAAAAATAATGTTAAGTTGTTTAGTACTAGCGTTTTATCTCCCCGTTTACTTTCGATAACTTCAGCCATCGTAGGATTATAAATTTTAAAATTTACGTTTTATTTTAACACACACACGCAGTTGTAATGCGCTATTTTTAAACTGTGCCATCTTTTCACTTGTTCATAAAGTATTTGATTATTTAGATATTATAATGGACATAAAAGTACATTCATAAGTACGATGACGGTTTAACATGCGATTAAATACAATAAATGTACAATATACATTGACTATATTGTGTGTATATCGATATATATTTTACATCAATCCGAAAAACTCATGAAAAGTATAGGTATTTTATCTTATTTGGTGGAAAAGGGAAAGGTCTACTTTTGGTGAAAACGTGTTACGCCCGTCGCTGCGCCACTGTTCGATTCAGTTTATTTTTCAAGGAAGTAAAGGGACGTATAAGATAAAGACGTACGGCGCTTAACTAACGAACCCTTGTTATGATTATTGTTATTAAAACGGATTCATTTTCAAACGATCGCGGTTTTCTTCACAGAATGCAAAAACAAAGGATATCAGTATAAATGTTATGAAAACAGAACAAATTTATCGCATACACGCCGACATTATACGGTACATGTACTGCGTCGTACAATGACGATAAATATTAAATTATTAATTGAAAATATACGACTACACGGTTAAAAATTTATCGAATTGAATTTATTTTGCGAGTCCTTTCGTGTGCATAATCAATCAATACATTTTTGAACTCAAGATTTTTCACCGCTTCTTTTTTCAATTAAAATTATGGCAAGATAACTTCAGCTTCCTTAGTCGTACGTTTAATGAATCGACATTTGTGATTATAATCGCCTAAACGTATCGTTCGCAAAAACTTGTATCACATTACACAATATGTTATAAAACATATAAAAGTACAAGTAGATTTTAAATACTACAGATGCCCTACTAAGACTTACTAATAAGACAACTATTACACCGCTAAAGAACCAAATTCGGTCATGAATCATGTCACATGATACTTCGTTTTATTCAAGTATCAATGATACTTGATAAAAGCTTCTTCTTTTTTTTTAATCGATGAAAAGTTATAAGATTCCGAGTTTAAGAAAAATATGGGAACGATGTTTTTTTATGAGTCCACCTGCTTGTGATGTCAATTCGCTAGTTTTAAACATTTTAACTCTATGCGTGTATACGGATACCTCGGGCAGGAATCGATGATATCCATTATAGATATCTCCTCCAAGACATATGCATACATGAGCACAGCACGTACTGGACGTAACAGTTCTAACCCATTTTTTTCGATTCATTATTCGCGTGCGAATAACGTTCATAACGACAAGAAATCGTTTTATTTTTTTTCTTGACCGAATATACTGATTACCTATCGATATTCATATATACGTTCCTGTACAACATAATAGTCATAAGTTTAGAAAATTTTAACACTGCCGCGGGTGTACACGTTTAGAACCACTGCGATTACCTTCAACCAGTGGCAACAAACTCTGTATTGAGATCGGACCCTTAGCAAGGTATCTTTTGAAAATTTAAGATGGGACCGTTTCATATTGGACCAAAGTTTGACTGTTAAACCATACGAAAGCTTCATTAAAAATATAAAGCTTAATGTCAATATATTTTGGGTAATAACCAATATATCTCTCCTTCTGTACGCCAATGGGCATTGGAGTGATATTTAGATATTGTGGCCTTTTTATATAATATATAATGTAAACATTACGTACACAATATAAATGGTATGCCAATTCGTATTCAATACTAAATATGTCATATGAAATATGAAAAATTATTCTTTTTGCAAAAATATTAGACTCTTTGCATTGGGATAGCCCGTTTGTAAACTACTTATTATTTTTCTAAACCACCTGCTTTTTTCAGGTTTATTTTATACAGACTAACAGTAGTCTTAATAATTGTAATTATTACATAGAAATAATAATTATACTTATTCATTTCAAGTGCAATTTATTGTAAAAAAAAAATCAATAGAATTATTATATATCATTTTAACTGAATATGTATAGTACCTATTACATTGTATCAGTAATATTATTTTGTATTACCAACAAAAAAGAAAATATGTAAAATATTTAATTATTGTTACATGTGGTTTTTTGTGGAATTTTGAGCTAAACAATACATTATTTTTCTGATTAGCAGATATATTTATTTTGTATGGTGTTTTAAAAAAATATTTTTGATAATCCTACCCTTCAAATACCCTACAACATAACTTCTAACTTCAACTATAACTAATTTCTATTTCTAGCTAGAGAAAATAAGTCAAATAAAACAAAGATCTCACAACATCGTACACTATTCTATCATTATTCCAATTACTAATCCGTACATATTTTTAAAAAATGTTTTAAAAACTAACTAAAACATACATTTGCATATCGTTTCATAAGCAACTTACCACATCAACCATAACATGACCATCAGGAGCCCATGTCTGTCGGCCCGCCTAATCCTATATTCGTAAGGGCCAAAGCCCATGTCCATTCGAAACACATCCCACGTTCGTCGGGCTGGTGTCCACGTCCATTTGAACCACAGCCCATGTCCATTTGGACCATAGCACACGACCGTCGAGCCACTTCGAATCACTTCGAACGCATATTATATAATAACGAATATTTCACAGCGAATATAATCAACCAATTCCAGGCGTAGACCAATGCACGTTTTATCGACTATATATACATACATAATGAATATGGCTCATCAACCTTTAATAATTGATAGACACTATAGACACTGCAGAAACGTTACAACAAAAGAAACGAACTACAGGAATAAAAAAGTGAATTATACGACGAAATAATACAATGTTCAAATGGGTCTCGTTGATAGACCCTTTAACCGAAAAAGAAAAGAACCCAAAGGAAATACGACCATTTTCCATGATATAAACCAAGGGTTCACCGAAATCAAGCAAAATACGTATCAAGTGCACAATGAGTTATACGATTTAACAAAAACTTCGAAAAATACAGTATTCAGATGTGTAAATCGAGATTACACTACCCAATGTAGAAAAAAACATCCAATATTTTGATAAACCAAAGCTTGTCAACAGTCGTACAGATTTGAATAAGATGAAAACGAGAAAAAAAGAAAAGAGGATCAGGCAGAGTCAACCAACATGAAGCAGGAGACACAAATCGACGAGAAGGACGGCTTTTTTAGACGGGTCGAGAATAAGAATTCTTGAGGCAGAGGAGATCTACGGGACAACGGGATGGAAATGGAGCACCGGGGTATCGCAGAATGGCGGAAGTACCATCGCTCACGCCGTTCACCACCCTGCTATGGCACCAAGGGAGGGACGACGATTACGGCCGATTGGCACGAGATATCTAGATTAACGGCGGACAAGCCGAATCAGAAAGATAGGAACGTGACCACGTGACTGGCGAGCTAGCCAAGCTGGGTCGAAAAATTGACGTAAAAAATAACGATTAGAATAAGATAATAGTAGAAAAATCATCCCCATAAATAAGTTGATTACTTCAATTTAGATGTGGACAAAATGCTAAACGTACAATTAAAATTTAAAAATATTACCATTTTAATTTCAAAGAATAAATCTTATACACCACTTCACTCGAAAAATCAAAGGATATTTATTTAAAAAAAAAGTATGTCTCTTTGTTTAAGTTTTGCTGTTGACATTTGCAGTGAATAGTTCTATTTTATTAAAAGAAAAAGCTTCGAAAGTTTCGAAAAGTAAATAAATAAACCTTCTGAAGTTCAATTTTTTTCAAAATAAATTTAATATTAAGTTCTGTATTCAGTAAAAAGTAATCGAGTGAAATACGTGGTTCAAAGTATTTCGTGCTTCCTTCATCGTCGAACACTATACGTCTGTATACAGTGTGTTTCTGAAACGAAAACAGTTAGAATAATCGTACTAAATGGTACGGCGCAGTGACGAATTTTTTAAATTTATTTTTCTCCAAAAACCAAAATTTAACAGTTTATTCTTCAAATAATAGGTATCTCAAAACTGAGCGGCAAAAAAAATACTTATATATAATTCTCATTTGAATCGTACATCATTTTTACGATTTCAACACTCGATTTAATGAGCTGGTCTATCCTATTTCGTCGCTGACCCATTTCGCTGCATAATTCTCAAATTATTTTTGTTTTCAAGCAAGGTTCTGAATTTGTGATTTGAAAAGTGATAAATAGATACAGTGCAATATTTTTTACTCGAAACAATCTTATATAGTACTATACTATCTGAATTCTGAAGTTATCGATTGATAAATCCCCGATAATTATATAAATAAAATATAATGAATAGTGTCGTGGCGACGATAACTGACATTGTCAACGACACAGTGGAAAAAAAATAAAAATAATTTACAATAGATACGTTAAATTAGAACATTAGTTATAACAATTACTAATAATAATTACAATAACATTATTAAGTTATTTAATTAAACACAATGAATAATTTAAACTAATTTAAAAAACTTTTTTATAAAATTTTATATGCTTATTTGTTTATATGATTAAGTAATTGTATATAAATATATAATACATAAATATAATTAATTGGTATATAATTTGTTATCTAAGTTACTCAAAAAATAAATTCGACGAAATGGAAGCTAACCAATGAACCATATCGGTTTGTAAAAGGACTTGACCCTGTATGAATTAAAACAGTTTTCACATTGTTCAACAATGTATAATATTATTTACATTTTACCAATATTTAAATATTTAACTAGTGTGTACAATTTACTTATTAAGATATATTACACTATGTCTATTCAATTTCACATATAGTATTGCTACGTAAAATATTTAAAAATATAAATTAATAGATAATATAAAGAAATTTCCAAGTCGTAAATCTAAAAAAAATGTCATTAATCTCAGCTAATTATAGATACCAAATATTTTTAAGTTTATAAAATAATTAATAGAAATTTAAATAGAAACACATATTAAAATAAATAGTATAAATAAACCCTTTAAATACCAAAATTCTAAAATAATAAAATAAAAAAAACCGTAAAAAATTACAAAATTTAATTAATAAATATAATAGAGGTTAAACTCCAATTGATGAATATGCATCAACAATATTGTAGGAATTATTTATCTTAATATTATATTTTTTTAAATTGTATTTTAATATTTTAATATTTTATATCATTTATTTTAATAGTTTTTTAAATTGTATTCTATTAACTATTATACTGTATGGCTATAACGAATTAATTATAAATTAAAGATTGTAATTTTGTTCAATTAAATGTTTTATAATTTGTATTACGATAAAAAATGTAAAATGCATTTTTACATATTACTATACATCTTAAGTATTTAAATGATTTGCTTTTTATTTTTAATTTAAACATATTATATTCAATTAAACTTTTTAGAGGTGATCTGTATGACTGTAAATATCAGTTATTTAGTACTAAATTTCCAATAAACTATACGAATAATGTAAAGATAATATTCTTAACATCACATTATTCGTATTATTAGTATTATGCATACAGATCACGAAATGTAATAAGAACCAAACGATGTTTTGCATGAGATGAACGTATCTGGATATCATATAATTTTAAGGCGTTTTTACTTCAATAATTTTATGTATAATTAGAATTCGAATTGATTATCAAAGTTAACAAAAATATGGTAAAATACAAAAAGAGACTTATACACATACACACAAAAGATAAGATAAATATGTTATTCAAGGACTTTTTTTTTTCCTATAACAGGCCACAAAAATAATCCATTGTTTCCGAATGCTATTTTCGCTGCCAAGCTATGGAAATAAAAAATTATAAATATTTGTTTTAAATAAATTATCGATTTAAATAATATTGATTAAACCTTTATTCCCAATTGTCACTTTTTCATGAAAATTTTGATTTTTTTTTTTTAACAATAGCATTGGTGTACAGATTTGTATTGCTTCAAAAAAATACATTAGTTTATATTATATTTTACGATAAGAATAAGATTTTAACTACCTATTTGTTACTTGTTTTAAAAATTATTTTGATTTTTAAAATAAATTATTAAATTGCGATTTCATTCAATTGTAAAAACTAATATTTATTTTGAATACTATTATACTTTAAATTCAGAAAATGTACCTCATATTTCTAAATTATTTTCTAATGCCATATTTAATATATTGCCTTTGTAATATTCTAGAAATACAAGTATGTATTTAAATTGTTATAGCGTCGCAATATTAATATATTAACGTTTATAATTTCGGGTTCGATTTGTTTACTTTGTATTATAATTTCGATATCCATTTTGAATACAAAAAAAATCTTTAAACAGTTCAAATAATGACTGAACATCAATTAAACACAACCCATGCGGGCAGTAACAAAAATATAACAATTCAAAGCTGTAAGACCATGGTTACCGAGGATAAAAATAATTTCATTAAAAAATATTCGTTTTATTTCGCGTCCGTCTGACACAAAGCAAGAGAGATAAAAAAAAAAAAAACGCACATAAGTTGGACGTAGCTGTAACAGAGAAAATGAATAGAAAATATGTTCCGGTGGATCAGATCAAGGTGTTAGGCTTCAGCGAACATCCCGACGGTCGTGCGAACCCGTACGAGGAACACAGGAGCACCGAATACCAATCCAAGTAAATATTATGAACTGTTTACGCGATCCGCCGAAAACGATTCGGGTTAAGATATCCGTTTGCCAGGTTTACTATGTCTAGTTGTGAACATATATGCTTTTCCGAAGTTTCGGGTCAAACGTACCGAACACAATCGTCCCTGTTTTTCCGATTTTTCCGCAATTGAATCGTTCGTAACCCAGTCGAGCGTACGTATAATTTGTATTACTAGTCATGCGCTGCCTTACGCACTCAGCAATACGTTGGACCCGCGATGAACGGTCCCGCCGATTTCGATACGTATCGTAAAAGCGCTATACGCCGCGCACTACTGTCCGTGTTCCCGTTTCGATCGCTTTTCGATCTCAACCTTTGCGTTATGGCGACACACTGTTAAAACGTTTCATACTCTGCGACACACAATAAAAAAATAGAAATAATGGGTGCCGAATGTTTATAACCAATTGATATTGTAAACTTAAAAATAACAAGGAAAAATATAGCATAAAACAGCATTTAGTATTTCAATGAGAAATTTGCGACCGATATTTCTTACAAAATATTGATATACGCGGAGAAATCGTTGGCAAAGCGACTCTTAACTCCTCTTCGACGTTAATTAATCTTTCTCTATTCTTGTTTCGTTAAACGCAGAAAAAAAGCTACCAACGTTGTTGAAAACAATGGTAACATGGAAAGAGTTAATTTTGTTAAACTCGAATATTCTTTTATTGTTTATATCCAAAATCCACCTAGCTCAAGCTCACTAAACTTCATTTGAAGAGTGCAATCGTTTTTCGACTCGGCGAATTCTTCCTCTGCAAATGTAAGGTGCGTGGTTTAAGAACTAAGACTAAATCGTTTCCCCGCCCAACCAAACAATTTCAAATCTTGCTATGAAAAGTAGTAATCAAGTTTTTAGTCCAATAATGTTATTGAATCATTATAATATGATATTATTCAATCGGTATTCGAACAAGCTATTGTGTTTGTGTCTGGCCACGATAACCGGTCCCCCCCCCCCCGATAGCGTGCCGATTATGGAATGTTCGCGAACTTTCGGTCGGCGCTCTTCGTCGCGTTAGCATCACGCTCCGGGGCGACACTTGCAACCGAGCGAGCTGGTGGTGCGTATTCCCACCGGGCGTGTGACTTCTTTTCCTTTGCCGTCGTGCATGTTACCGCCGGATGTGTGACTTTTCCTTTGCCGTCGTGCGTATCACCGCCGAGCGTATTATCCCTTTTGCCGTCGTGCGTATTCCCGCCGAGCGTATCCTTTCGTTTACCGCTGTGCGTTGATTTCGTTAGCGGTGTGGTCGACGGTGGTTTTCGTCGTCACGTGTTACGTCGTCAATCGTGTTGTGGCTGCCTGTCGACGTTGCGGTCGTGTCCAGTGGCGGGAACGGAACATCACTCTCATCGTGGCCGTCGGGAGAACGAGGTTTTGCATATGATTTTGTATACATATATATGTATACACAATTTATTATATTTTTTTTTTCGTTTTATTATTATTATTATTAGCACTCGAGGGCGCCCTGCTTAAAATATATTATTGTGCCTTTTATTTTTACTTTATTATTATTATACTAACATTGGTCCGACACCGACCGTAAACTATTATTGTTTTAATTTTATTTATCAATAAGTCACTTTACATTGTGGGCATTTCAATTATCATAGTAAATGCGACCTACTTTCCGGAAGTCTCTGGGCCGGACTGTGTGATAGGTAACAATCGGTAAATTTAGTTTTAGCAGTTAAAGGAAACATATCCGAATTATTATCATTTACCCTTATTTTCCAAATCAATAATTTTTCTTTAAATGCGGCCATTTTGTCTGTAGAAATTAATACATTTTAATTTTGATTTTACACGCATAAATTTAATTGATTCAGATGTTTAAAAATATCAACTTAATATGCTAGTTTTAAATACCAAAATTCATTGCATAAATAACCGGCATATTCCATCTATTTCATTTTAAAATATACTAGTTCTTTTCTGAGTTCGTAAAAACGTGATAAATTTCATCCTTTTTATAACTAATGCACTTTTGTTTGAATACTCAAATTATAATAGTCAGATTTCACTGATTCACTATTTTACTGAGAAAATAATCGATTTTTTTAAGATCTACTTTTAATGAAATTCACCAATTTTACGACTTGATCAGGTACAATTTTTAATTCATTAAAAATACTTTTTTCAACCCTCTGCGTAAAAAAATAGTGTGGTATATTTATATTTGGATTTTGATATTTGGCAATCGTAATAAATCCTTTAATTGTGCCAGTTATTGATGTCACTCTATCCGTACAAATACTTATACAAGAAGTCCACGATATACCATAATTTTTAAAATATTTATTTATTATGTAAAAAAATATCTCGACCTGTTATTATTCCAGATAATTCTTTATGACAAAAAAATTGATTAACTATTTTTTAATTCACAATAAATCTAATGAATTCCATCAAATGACATTTTCTATTAATGTATATTGATTCATTAACTTGTTGGATAAATAATTCTCTACTTTTTATAACTTCAATATATAATACGAGTAATCTGTTTCTCAATATCCTCTGATATCTTTATAATCATAATTGCACAATAAATAATAAAAATAATATAAATTAATATAAATCATAAATAATTGCATACAACTGCATAAATACATATTATATCGCAGTGTGTTTAATTTTACAGAGCTAGGGAGGACGAAAATCACCTATAAATAAATACTACATCCAATTACACAACGATTACTAATGAGAATGGAATAGGGTATACGCGTGGTACTTGTGAACAATTAAGTGAATTAATTTATAACTTAAATACAATCGTTGCGATACATGAATAAAGTTAAACAGATGTATTTTTATAATACAGTGAAAACTGTCTAAAGCGGAATCGCATGGGACCAACAAAAAATTCCGCTTTAAGCAGTTTTTCGCTTTATTCAATAAAACGGAAAAATTCCTGATTATTCAATTCAAATAGATACCAAAGAATATTTTTTCAAATTATTGTTTAAATAATATAATTCATTAAAATTTAACTAAAATATAAGTTTTACAACTCATAAAGTTTTAAACTGGAATATAGGTTTTTATTACATATTACATACTAAGGCAATTAAATATGACGTATAAACATTTAGAATTTCCAAAAATGATGAAGAGTTTTTTTGTTTTGTCACGGTTGCTGCTATTTTTTCTTTTGTGTTATATTTTGGCATTTTAATATTTAATATGATGAACGGAAGATAAAATTTAAGGTGTACGTACGACTGTTGGTGTAAGACTGTTTCACAGTTACAAAGAAGAAAGTTCGTATTGTTTATGCGATAATATGCATTATACGTACATATAATGTACAAATATGTGTAGAACAATTTTATCTTCTTTATCTATCACTATTGTAAACGATGTACATTGTACATACGCTTATCTACATTTTTGGTTTATTATACACACGCGTGCGCCATTTTTCCGGTTTATGCAAGGTTTCTACTTGCATGGGACTTACAAAATCGTTCCGTTTCCGCGTTACGAAAGCTCCGTTTTATTGAGGTTCAGCGTCTACATAAAACTATAAAAACGTGCCGGGACCATAGAAAAATTCCTTATTGGATAGTTTTTCCTTTTATTCAGGGTCCGCTTTAGACAGTTTTCACTGTAGCACAATATGAGTTAATAAAAAGCACCAAGTGCACTCGTGTAATCGACATAATACGTGAAAACACGTAATGACACATAATAATCAATGTTTCGTGAAAAATTTATCTTAAGCGATTAATAAATTCTAACGCGAAAGTCACAAACTTGATAAAATTGTTATTGTTAATTTTTATTTTTATTTTTTTTTCAATACAAACGATAGAGCCATGTAGTTGTTTTGTAATAATAACTAACGAGAAAAATATCATGTAAGATCAATTAAGCCGTTTGAAATCCATAGATTTTGCACGTTCAAGATGAAAACTCTCGTGGACACGGAAATATCAAAGCTTGAACGGCAACGTATCGTGAAAATGATGAAGTATTTGCCAACGATCCAGAAAAGATCTTACACCAATCCGTTCGACTCTCTATATAACACCGTTGCAAAGAAAATAATGGAAAAACCGAAAAGCCACAAGGAAATTGTTCCGGAGAAGAAGGTGAAAAACATCCGAATGACCGAATATCAAGCAGTTTACGAAGGAAAGAATGTATTGTAGGATGTCTCAAAAAGAATGCAGGATTTAAATCTGCTATAAATTAAATTTATTTTTTTTTAAAAAAACAACAAATATATTATTCTTTTTACAAGTTAAGATTTAACAGTGAAAAACAGTATCGGGCATATGATCCTCCCTACTAGCCCTACAGACGATTATTCTTTCCATAAAATTTACACTCGATCACACATTGCCCCATCAAGTTCATTAAGGACACGACGAATTTCTTGCTTAAGTTCCAAGACATTTCGAACTTTGTTCTGGTAAACTTGTGACTTAATGTATCCTCATAAGAAAAAATCACACGGCAAATCGCAAGATCGGTATGGGTATAGTTCTCCGCGCAACGATATTAGTCTGTCCGGGAACTTCTCACGCAGCAGAGCGATTGTTTCTCTTGATGTATGACAAGTTGAAACCATACATTTTCGATGTTCATTTGGTCCAAACAAGACCAAAGAAAATTAATAAGCTCAGTAGGTTATTCTTGTATGGTTTCAACTAGACGGCGTAACTTGTTACACTTCAAGAGAAACAATCGCTCTGCTGCGTGAAAAGTTCCCGGACAGACTAATATCGTTGCGTGGAGACCAAAGCTACCCAAATCGATCTAGCGACTTGACGCTGTGTGATTTTTTTCTTATGAGGATATACGTTATGATAAGTCAGGAGTTTACCAGAACAAAGTTCGAAATATCTTAAAACTTAAACAAGAAATTCGTCGTGTCCTCAACGAACTTGATGGGGCAATGTGTGATCGAGTGATATTAAATTTTATGGAAAGAATAATCATCTGTAGGGCTAGTGGGAAGGGTCATATGCCCGATATTATTTTTCACAGTTAAACCTTAACTTCTCCCGAAGACAATGATATATTTGTTATGTTTGTTATATTATGTAGTAAACTGTCTATTTTTGTTTTTTAAATATAATTAATCACAGAGTAATACATAATCAATTTAAATTATTATAAGATAGTCACAAGACGCAACGTAAATAAAATAGAGCAATAATAATAGAACAATTTTTTTTCAAGGTTATAAACAATACTTAATTACTAACGAAGAATTTCTAGAAATGGTCAAATAAAACATTTACCAACAAATTTCATTGCATAGTTTTCGATAGTAAATTGTTTAATTTGTCAAGGTTTTATAATAAAAAGGTCATCTTGACATTATTTTTGTTATTACATAAATAATTATGTCAAAAAAATTCTGAATACTGTCAAACAAATAGTGTAATAGTTCAAAATAAAAGAGAAAAAGAAAAGAAAGGAATGAAGGGGGAAGGGGAATAGAAAGAGATTATATATGGGATGTGGATAGATAATGAGTTTGGATTGATTCTTCTTGTGTAACAGAGGACTTACAAGATTACAAAGGTTTGAAAGCTGAACAGTGAAATTTGGACAGTTTAGTAAGCTAGATAAAATGGCATTTATGACTACTAATGATTATTATAGGAATAGGATGAAGTTGAAATTAAGTGAAACTAATACTGGACACTTATTGACACTTGCACAGAAGACTCTAATGGTAAAGTGAAGTTAAAAGTGAAATAATCGTACGTAGTTGTATCTTGTTACAAAAAGCTCCTACGTAACATATGACCAAGAACGTGGTACTCATGCACTAATGATCTATGGTCAAGCGCCTGAGAAAAAGTTTTTATGCCAAATATTATATAGGAAAATATCGTGGAATGGATCATGAATTAGTCCTTTGAGTGTTTGACTTACTGAGTTTCAGTGGCGCCGATCCCTATATCCAAGTATGGCGACTGCCATAGTGAATTATGTGGTGGGTGAGTACTGAGTGCTGGGTAGGTGACACATAGCGTGGTACCCACAGCCCAATGTGTAAAATGTACTATGAAATTATTAAAATTATTTAATATTTAACATTATTACATAAAAGCGCATCAGTTGTGGTACGCTGATTACGTCGATACAAGCCAGAAGACCGTAATATTAACACAGATAATACGATAACGATAGTGCGATGTGGTGAAAATAAATATTATTTAATATATAAAATTAACACCTTATATCGGCTATATCATAAATAATTGATAAGTCACAAAATGAAAAAAGATATATAAATATATATATTAATATCAATTTTGAATACAATATTATGGTAGGGTTTCAGCCCCCCCCCCCTCCCACCGTTTAAACCAATTGGTAGGTGGGTAGGTACTATTAAAATTTGATAATCGCCATACTGCATTTTTTGTAGTTCAGCGCCACACTGCTGAGTTTATCAATAGTGTATGGTTGAATAAAACCTTAATAATATGAATTGTGTTTTCAGTGCGTGTATCCAAATAATCGTTATTTATCATTTCATTGCAAATACATCCTTATTACGAACTAATAAATTTTTTGCAACGAATCTGAATCTAATGAAGTAAATTTATCGACACGAGGCAGTTTTAAAATTGCATTTATTCCCATCTTAGATAAATTGCTTCATGAACTAGAAACAAGATGACACGCTAATGATATTTTCTTTAAACCATTTACATTTTTGACTTAACTTAAAGAATAGGACAATCAAGAAATTAGAAAATCAATTAAATTCCTTCGAGACATTTATACAAATTATATAGAGTTTAATGACTTTATAAATAAAGTTTTAAATTTAAAAGCTCACATCGAGTTAAATTTTATGGTGATAAAACTCAATCTGCTTGGACTTCAAAATATTTCTGTATGAAAAGACCTAACAAATATTTACTCAAACATAAAAATAGTACTATGTATGTTTACGACTACAGATCTCACCAATTACTCAGCTTAAAGATCGTTTTCATACTTAAAAATAGTAAAAAATGATTTACGTTCTATCCTGACCAAATAAAAGTTGAGTTCATTCGAATCAAAGTTTCGATATTTTCGATATTTCGTTGCCATCCCTAACCGGGAGCCCTGTCTATATAAAAGCCGATCATAGTGACTATATATACGTTAAATGGCCGTATATTTAATATTTGTTATACATTTAACTGTACAACTAGGAACTCCTTTAATAATTTATTTATTAACCCTTTTAATAAAAATAATCGCTAATCAAATACAATCATTGAATTGCAATTTTTCATTATAAAAAAGTAGTTAAAACCCATTATATTTGAAAAACCATGCCAAAATAGTGTTATGTTGTAGGATGGGTTATTATTCCCAAAAAAAATTTTGACCAAGTCAATTGTATTATTCAAGGCTCCTTCGGTAATATTTTTAATATAATTGTACTTCTAAAGAAGGTTAGTAAGTTTAGTAAGTTAGTTCAATATATATATATATATATATATATATTAATAACGATAGGTAGTACATTTATACATAGTATAAGTAATTAAAGTTAAGAACTTCCTAAAAACTATGGTTGCGAGAATCATGGGATTCAACCGATATTAAATCAATCACTTTAATGATAATTTAAAAAAAGTGTATCAAAAGTTGAGTGTACTACAAAGTCTTATAATTAATATAGACGAAACAGAAGTATAATGTCAAATAAACTCCCAACCATTTTTTCGTGTAAAGGAAAAAAAATAGTGGGAAAATCCATTGCTGTCAAAGATGGTGAATTAGTTAGGTACATCAGTTTGTTGCTTCAGTGTGAATGGTATTCATGTGTCCTCTATTTTAGTTTTCCCGAGAAAAATAATAAAATAATAGTATTCGAAAGGGATATCCCCAGAAACTTAAGAATTTTTATCTGATAGTGGTTACATAAATTCAGTGTTATTTTTAAAGCGTTTAGATCTTTTACTTCAAGTTTACGGCGCCTAAGAGGATACCGCGGAACATACCATCTTCGTGCGTCCGCAACAAAAGAGCGCATACCGCCTTCCCATAAGGCAATACATTGACGGACGGTAGGAATGACTTTTCCTAGGAACATGGAAAATATGTTATGCAGACCCCGATACATGTCGAGTAGAGAGGAGGACCCGGGTCTACACGACCATATTCTGACCACATGGTCTTGGGGTAGACAAGCATTCGTGGACATAATTGAATTTATCCTGTCCCAGAAAGAAGAGAATAAACGGGAATCGGAAAAATAGTCCGAGGAGATGGCGGACTCCGAGAGCCGGACCGTGAAAAAAGAAAAGCATCAGAACGGGTACCCAGACGGTTACCAGGTTGGCGGGCTCCAAGGGCCGGATCTTGAACTTGGAAAGGCAGCATCAAAACTGGTAGCCAGGCTGACGGGTGCAGTCAATGGTCCGTGAAGCTAGGAGACAGAACGATCCAACCGCAAATCGTAAAAATTGTAACGCGCACTCGGTCACTTTCCGAATGGCAATTTCCAATATCCAATCGCCCAGTCATCGTGTAAAGGTGTCGTTATTTTTTATTAAATAAACGATGGCGGCGGCCCCGAAACAAAGTGAAAAAGTTCTGTAGTCGTCGTCGATTCAAACAGAAAAAGAAAAGATCTTTTACCCCAAAGTACTATACGCAGGATTTAGTTTTCACAATGTTACACTTAGAAAAAAATAACTCCTTTACTTTTCTTTTTCCCTGAAAAGGCAGAGGGGCAAAATTAAGTACAGATACTAACCTCATGTTCATTAAATTCTATTCACACTAATAATTTTTAATCGACTAAAATAAAAAAACCTAAAATTTAGAATTTCACTATCTTTTTATAATTGTAATTATTATTTTTGCTCAAAATATCTAAAAAAAAGGGAATATGGCAATATAATAACTACATTAAACCTGTACAATTAATTCAAAGTTATTCGATGATGAGTTATTATTTTAGTTTATCTTAATAGTAAAAATGTTCCAATTGAGAAAACATAAATATAATGAAATAATTGTTAAAGCTAAGAATAATAAAATAACAGAACTGTATTTAACAAGTTAATTACTATTATAAGCAAACTTTTGTTTAATAAGTATAACTGAAACATTCAATTTTTTTTCAAGCTATATTAAATTTATTTCTATAGATTATATTCAATTAAGGATTACTAAAGTCAACAAAATCTTTGATTGAATTGTAACTTATTATATACTTATAGCTTAGAGATATATTCCATAAAGTGTATTTTTTATTATTTGATGTAGTTATATTACAAAAAAAGACATATATGATATTAAAAATAAACTTTATTCTTAACAATTTTGAGTTTATCAAATATGAGATTGTTAAATAAAATATAATATTTCATATTAAGAACAAAAATAATTTATAATTTGATAAATATTAACTATGGGATAAGTCCTTCAGACCAAAATAAAAAAAGGATAATATAATGAAAATAAAAACCAAGTGGAATAACAAAAATAAAATAGAACCATGATGGTCTTTTATTAATTATGATTTGTATTCATAACTAATTATATAAAATATTATTACCAGTTCACCTTCCATAGCACTTGCTTAAGATTTTAAAATCAATTTTTGTCTACAAAGCAGTTGCGTCTGGATGTCTTTCCACAATCATGCCAACTCCCTAAAACAAAGTATATAAGTTATATAAGATTACCACAATCAATAAATAACTATAGAGATTTAGAAGTAAACAAAAAACTATGAGCTTGTATTATTAATAATAACTGACTAACTTAACTGATTTGTTCATATTGTTTTTAGAATACTAAAACAATTTGTACTGTATATATATTTTTTTTTTTTTTTTTAAGTGGCTTATAAATGTATAACACTGCCTACACTAGTATTAATTCCAGTATAAATATAGTATACTTCATAAAAAAGAGAACTGTTTAGATTAGATGTTAAATGGTCAATTTGCCAAAAAAAAAAAACTTTCAATTCAATTTTTTGTCTATTAACCCATTTAATATTTTAATTTATAGTTGAATTATAGATTCTGTTTACCTATTATAAAATTTAAATAATCTACTTGTGTTATTACAGGAAATTATATTTTATATTATTAATGTATATCTATATTAACAGTCCTATATTTAAAATTTATTTTTAAATTAATTATCCAAAAAATGATTAATTGATTAGTAAATAAAATTTTATAAATATTATGATTATAACACGTAGTATATTTAAAACTAAATGATGATAAATCAAATTGTAAAAATAAAAAGTAATTTTATTATATTGTGAATTTGATTATTAAGTAACTTAATTATTTCTTTATACTTTATGTAAATCTATAAATGTCTACTATATATCATATGAAATAACATAATTCCAAAAAAAAAAACCAAATTTACCTGTCCACCAGCAGCACAAGCAGCAATCAAACCAAACTGACCATCTTCTCTGACTAATCTATTGGCAGTATGAACAGTCAAACGTACACCTAAAAATGTTAATAACAGTTAAGAATCAATAAATTAAACAAATCATTAACATTAATACAAAATAGAAAAACAGCTTACCGGTAGCAGCAAAAGGATGTCCAATACTTAATGAACCTCCCCATTTGTTCCATTTAGACAAGTCAGGTACTCCAACTTTGCTTTGTCTATTCATGTATTTTTGTGCAAACCAATCACTATCCATTGCTTTAAGATTTGCTAAAATTTGTCCCTGAATTTTATCAAAAGATAAGAATAAATAGCAATTTATACTACCCATAAAATAAAGAAAAATTGTAAGCAAAACTTACAGAAAAAGCTTCATGGACTTCCCAAACATCAATGTCTTTAACACTCAGACCAGCTTTTTCCAATACTTTAGGTGTAGCATATGTTGGCCCAAGCAATAATTGATCAATGGGATCCTGAGCCACGTACGTAAAATCTCTAAGATAAAGTTTAGGTTTAAGACCTAATTGCTTTGCTTTTTCTTCCGTCATTATAAGACAAGCAGATGCACCATCAGTCTAATAAAATGTACACTAAAAATTATAAATCTTGATAGTTAACTAAACATAATGTTTTTAAACTTACTAAAAATGATGAATTTGCAGCAGTAACTGTACCATGAGGTTTTACAAAAGCCGGTTTCAATTTGGAAATTTTTTCAATTGGAGATACTCTGATACCATTGTCTTTTTCAATTACTTTTGATGTATTTGGCACTAAATGTCATAAATAATTTTAAATAAATATAATTGTATGCACAAGTATCAAAATAACATTAAGCTTACTCCTAAACGGTATAATATCAGTTAAGTATCCTTTTTCTTGTGCTTCCTGTGCCATCGTGTGTGACCTAACAGCATATTGATCTTGTTCTTCTCGAGAAACTTTGAATGAAGCAGCTAATCTATCAGCTGAGAAACCCATGGTCTCTCCAGAACTAAATTCAGCAACAGCAGGCAACTAGAAATGCAAAATATTAAGTATTAATTTAAAAGCAAGATGATTTATAAAATACCTCAGGAAGTAAAAAGTTTGGTCTGAATGTTGAAAGAAGTTTCAATTTATCCATTAGCGATTTAGCTTTGTTTGCTCTTAAAAGTAAACTTCTCATCTTACGAGAGTGTCTAATTGGAACATCAGACATAAATTCAACACCACCAGCAACAATCACATCATATGCACCAGCAGCAATCAGTCCAATACCAGTCGTAATACCTTGATTTGAACTGATACATGCCATTGTAACAGTATGAGCAGGTACAGAGTATGGAAATCCAGCAGAAAGCGCAGCTTCCCGTCCAATATTGCTAGTTTTTACTTCTTGAATTACTGTACCATAAACAATATATTCAACTACTTCCCGAGGTATTTTTGTCTTCCTCATTAAGCCACTAATTTAAAACAAAATTTACAAATCAAAAAATTATTATTCATGCAATACATTTAAATTTGAAACATACTCTTTAATTAATATTTATATTTCAAGAAAAATTAAAAAAAAAAATAGAAACTTACTACAGTTTCAAATAGTATACAACAGTATATGTTTTAAATTTATAACTGAAGTTATTAATTAGCCAGATGACTGAAGTATGAAATGTATTAAATTTTCTGTTTGAATAGGTCTAAATTAATGAATAATATATATATATATATATATATATTATTTGGTTCTTATTCATCCAAATAAACGAATAATTGATAAATAAATGTTAATATTAATAATATTATATATATATACATAATGAATTAAGATACTTCCAAATATTTCTTGTGTGAAGATGGTATGCCAAAAATTCTATACCCTCAGTATTTGTAAATTAAAAGGAAAATTGTTACATTTTACTTCCCAAATTTATGGAACAGTGTGGTGCAGAGGTCATAAAGCTAACAACGACATGTGCAGTTATCAGTTTGAACCCAATTTAATACAAAAACATCCTGGAGAATTGATTCTGTAATATCTCTCCCTTGACATTGTTCTGGTTGTTTTACACCTTTACACTCCTGGGAGTGAAGTTCACTGAGTGATGATTCTCTACTTATAGAAAGGGGTATAAGTGCTACAATGCACTTTATTTTTCCTTAGTGAAAAGTACATCAGACGGTTATTTCGATAGAAAAAAAATAAATACATTTTTCCAAATAATAATTTGGCAAATCATTTTGCTTTAATTAACACTTGACCAAATGTATTGTTTTATTTGTGAATTTATTATTAATTCACTTAATAAATAGAATAAACACAATATTTACATAATGGACCAATGAATATTATATGATAACTTTGAAAACTTTTTACCAGAATTAAATTTTTTTTAAAGTTAAATAATATTTGTATCTTATGGGTATGATTATTATAGTATTCTAAAATATATTCATCTTATGTACCAATGGACAAATTAAACTGGTAGAGCTTTAGGTTAGGACATTTATAAATGTTTTAACTAAACATTAGTGCTAACAGAAAAAAAGAACATTCTTATTTGAAATCAATGAATTTCTATTTTAGCTCATACATATAAAAAAAATTACAAATAATTATTACTAATTTATGTTTCATAATAATTCTTACTATTGTAAATTAAATTAACTAGTAATTTCCAATCTACACATTATTTCATAAATAAAATATGAAACCAGTTAGAATGATAATTAGGTTAATCTAACATTTCAAACATTTCTTATCTTCACTACTTTTACTTAAAGCAAAAAAAAAAAAATCAAAGAAAATATCATAAAATTTTAGATATTCCAAGAATTTAAAAATTGAATCCTTTTATATCTGTAGATAATATACATTTGAAATAAATTCTAAAAAACAAGGAATACAATATCAATCAAAATTAAAGATTTATATAAAATGTATATACATTTTACTATCAATAATTGAATAACAACATTTATTTCATCATTGATACACTTTTAAACAAAATACATATTTTACTTTCAAACCCAATCCATGACTACTATTATAAAAATATTAAAAGTATTTCTTTATTTATTTCAGTCAGTTATTTTACTTTAAAATTATTAAACTTAGATGTTTAATAAACTCAAATTCATTAAATTATTAAATTTGATTATTACTTATATTAAAACATTAGGTCATAATAAATAGCTTTAAGCTTTAAGTATAACAAAAATAAAGGATGCCAATAATAAAGTTAGTTACTCAACATAACACCTTGACCTTCATTAAATATACTTCCTGATACATAATATTATCTTAAAACCATGATAATGATAAAAAGTTATCTTTAGGTATATGAAAAAAAATATATAAATATCTAGATTTTAAATCTCTAATAAATGATACATTTAAATATAAATAGATACTTAAAATTCATATATGTACAGTACTTAAATGAAACTTTAGTAAATCAAAATTATCTAATGTATTCTGGTTATTAAAAAAAAAAATAAAATACAACATTTAACAAATACTTTTACTTATTGATTTAAAATGGTGTTTAAAATTCATCTACATTTTAATATGCATAGGATCTAAAACAGTTAAAAAGAACTACCTAGTTAACCACTATTTGAATGAAAAGTTTAAACTGAAATTAAATATTTTTATCAGACTTTCCACTGTAGTTGGATTTAAAACATTGTAATGATTTTTTAATTTTAAATAAATCAAACCAACTTACATGAGAGCTTCTTTGGCTAATTCATGTGGCATCAAAGGGGCATAGTCCGTTCCTGATAATAAGAACGGAGTACGCACTCCATCTACAAACACTATATTCTTGCCAGTCTTGTCTTTCATACGAGGTGATGCAGTCGACAGACATCTGATCGGCACTGCAACGTAATAATTGTGAAAAATTAAGTACCCACAAGAGTTTGCATTATATACTTTCAAAAAATTATTATTACAATTATTGTTATAGTATTATTACAATACACGGTACTCACGGCAAACATTGTGTGACACAGATACCCTGGTGTCCAATTTAATAAGGTGTTTCAATAGATTCGATGCCATTGTGGATTATAGTATAGGTCTTGACGTTGCAGTACGCACCGTTGAACAAACGTCGACCTGATTCGATACGATCTAACTGAACGCGGAAATAGTGTTTCGTGTCAGAGAGAAAACAAAGGTCACGAAATCTTGAATTTTTCCCCGAGAAGAGATAATGAATATTATTTTTTTTTATTACGCTGTTATCGTCGTCCGACGCTGCTATCACACGCTTTATCACACATGAAGAAACCAGTTCACAACAGTTGCTGATAAGATGATTGCAATGTAATACTATATTATTGTGTACGAGGCAGATTATTTTAATATTATTAATTTTTATTAATCGTTATTATAAACGATTAAAATTATTAATCCATCTTGACTGTACATAAATGTGTATGTATTTATGATATGTTTGCAAAAATGGAAAAAAATATAAGCACAACATGAACACTATTATTCTCGGCACGTTGTCAATAGACGCCCGAAGCGATTATGCTTCAATATCGATTCCCGGTGTGTTTCGCTGCACAATAAAAATGACATTTTCGCTGCCCAATGCACCTGTACACAACTTACCGCGTACGTCCTTTGCGACCGTTGAATAACAGCTTAACCCGTGGTAATCACGAATACCCGGTATACGGTGTCCGTATGACTTGATTGATAACGTTGGTAAATTTATTGATCGGAAATATTAGTAGACTGTAATTTCTATTTGTTTTTCCTTATTCAAAATTCTATTTTGTCACTTAGAATTCATCCGGTGGTATAAATGTTATGAATGTTCCATCGACGTTTAGTGGGCAAGTGTTTCATCAACCGAACACAGTGGCGTAATAAGTAAGTTAATTAGCCGCTGTCGGACCGACTGTCCAATTAGTGTTATTGTCAACAATATGCCTAAAATTTTTTTTCGATATTATTACGCAATTTATTTTTACTTGTAAATAATAACAATTTCATGTTTCCACTCGTGGTTATATAAAAAACTATCACCGTTGTCGTTTCGTGTCATTGTGTATGTGAATAATTGAATTAAAAACGTTAGGGAATTTTATTTTTCATCACTAATATTAATTATTTTTACTTGGGTAGGTTTGTACAAGGTATTTTGTAGTTTTTCATCGAGAATCTAATTATTTATTTGTGTAAGTTATTAATTATCATTACATTCAGGAATCTTACATATTATTTGATATACTATATATATATATATAAATGTATAATTTATTATATCCATTAAAAACAAACATAAAATAAAATCTTAATCAGTTTTTGACATTAATAAATTAATTAATTTATATCTAGGAACTCTTCAAAACCTATTGTTTTTCTCTATTATTATATATTATCATGTTTAACTTGTATTTAACATCATTAAAGTAAGTAAAAACACAATTTTCATTTTGACTTTCAAATACAATTTCTTTTCTAAAAATAATTGTTGGAAATTTAATTGTTACTATCTAGTTAAATAATATTAGAACTATGAAATTTAAATGAAACATATAAAATTAATTTTACAAAATATTTATGGAGTATCACTAATTACAATATAAATAATTTAAATATATATTATTAAATATAATAAGTTAAAATTAATTTGTTCGAAATATACTTATTAAAATAAATAACTAACCACTGTTTTGAAAATCCATTATTATTAATTGTCATCATATTATGCTATCTTAAATCAGGGAATTCAGTTTAAAAAAAAAAAAACATATTTCATTCCAGTACCTTAATTTTTAATCATATTTAATTTAAATTTAAATTTTTTTTTAAAAATAAGTGTAAGATGATCTAATAATTATAGATTAAATGATTTATAATAATATTTAATTTATGTAAAAATTTTAGTTTTTAAATAACATTTTAAACTTTTAGTACTTTATTTCCTTCTTGTTGTATAAATTCATATACCATCAATCCTGCAACCCATTTTTTATTTTATATAAATCAATTGAAATTAAATTAAAATTAAAAAAATAGTTCTTCCTAAATGAAAACATATTATAAAATAATTATTATATAAAAAATGTATTTAACATTTATGATTTAATTTAAGATGTTTTCTTAATACATATTCCAATATTCCAAAAAAATTAATTACTGTCAACAAGTTATTAGCAATGAATTTATAGTGGTATTTATGATTTCTTTCTTACACAATCAATAACACTACAATCATTACTTAAATTAAAAATATATTGTATTAAATACAATGTTTATATTATTTAAATAATATCTAATAGGTATTTATTCTTAATTAGTTATAGAATCATATTTATAATATAATTATTCTAATGCTTAAATAAATGTCATTACATTCAATAATTAATTTCTTATTCAGGAAATTTTTTATTGTGTACATCTAAATATCTACTGAAATAAAAATAATTTTTCTTGTATCAAGTAAAATAAAAAAAAATTGTATTTATAGTTATTTCATTGTAGGACTGATGATAAATTTTAATCAAATATCTGTTAGTTTTTTTATTTAAAATAAAAATGTATAATTAAAGTTTACAAAAAAATGTTTCCATTTATAATCATTTTCAATATATTATTAACTATACATTTATTAATAATGTTATTCACTACATATTTGTTACATATTAGATTCATAAATTAATTTCCCATCTGCTCTTGCAAGATGGATGATATGGACGACCCTACTCAGGGAGCGGACATATGCAGGGTATGCCGATCGGAGGGCAGTCCAGAACGACCATTGTTTCATCCTTGCATATGCACTGGCAGTATAAAGTACATTCATCAGGAATGCTTGGTACAGTGGATGCGTTACAGCCGAAAAGAATATTGTGAACTTTGTAGTTATCGATTTTCATTTACTCCAATCTATGCCCCCGATATGCCTCGACGATTACCTATTAAGGATGTTGCAGCTGGTATTACCTCCAGTATTTTAACTGGTGTTAAATATTGGCTACATTTCACTTTGGTGGGATTGGCATGGCTCTGTGTTGTACCTTTTACAGCATGTCGAATTTACCGAAGTCTATTCAATGGTTCTTTTGATGCTGTATGTGATAAATTTATTAAATATATTTGTTTTTTATTTTATTGGATATATTTTAAAAATAAAATATAGGTGATATCTTTACCCCTTGATATGTGGTCATCGAAGAATATTTCTGGCGATATATTTCATGGCAGTTTCGTTGTGACTTGCACATTATTTGCATTTATTGGATTAATATGGCTAAGAGAACAAATATTGCATGGTGGTGGTCCTGATTGGTTGGAAAGAGATGAACCAGTTCCTCCCGTAGTAATCAACAATCAAAATGATCAACAACCACAAGCTGGTAACGTACTATTACCTCAAGTTCCTGATGATCATATTGTTGAAGAGGTTAGAAGTATGTTTTAGTTTATATTGATAGTATGATAAAAACAGTATTATTAATAGGTTGATGGAGAAATTCGCCAAGAAAATGGAAATCAAGTAGATGAAGGCCATTGGAATCCAATAGACTGGGGTGATCGAGCAGCAGAAGATTTGACTTGGGAACGACTTCTAGGATTAGATGGGTCATTGGTATTTTTGGAACATGTGTTTTGGGTAGTATCCATGAATGCATTATTCATATTGGTGTTTGCATTCTGTCCTTATCAAATGGGTAATCTGGCAATAACTGCTATGGCGTTACAAGATAAAGTAGCTGCATCACATTTTGAAGGTTTAGTGACTACACTTTGTGGTTATTGTCTCATTGGTATGTGTCTGTTGATTATGCACACATTCGCAACTATTATTGGGTTCAGACGTTCCAAACGTATAATTGGACTTAGTTATATTGTTGTAAAAGTAAGGATATTTTATTACTCATTAAATAATAATTATGGTTTAATGATTTCATGTAATATAAATTGTATTAGGTATCTTTACTCTCTGTCGTTGAGATTGGTGTATTACCTTTGGTGTGTGGTTGGTGGTTGGACATATGTTCATTATCAATGTTTGATACAAGTTTTAAAGACAGACTGGCCAGTTTCCGTTTAGCTCCTGGTACATCCATGTTCATCCATTGGCTAGTTGGTATGGTATATGTATATTATTTTGCATCGTTTGTACTACTCCTGCGAGAAGTTGTCCGACCAGGGGTGCTATGGTTTTTACGAAATCTTAATGATCCAGATTTTAGTCCTATACAAGTAATATAAATATTTGCTTGTATACTTTTTAATGGTTAGTGCTTAAATATTAAATTTTTTTTTAGGAACTAATACAACAAGGTATGCTACAACATGGAAGAAGGTTAATTGCATCAGCAATGATATTTGGCACAGCTGTTTTCCTTGTTGTTTGGTTACCAATACGAATTGTTAAATTTGTATGGCCTACATTTTTGCCATATAATGTAACATTGCACAGCGATTCTGTCAACGAATTATCTATGGAGCTATTACTTCTCCAGGTTGTATTACCAGCATTACTGGAGCAAACACACACCCGTAATTGGTTGAAAATGTGTATACGTATTTGGTGTGAAGTTGTCTCATATTTACTTGGAATTAAATCATATTTACTTGGAGACGGAGAAGAACCAGCTCCTGTTGTTGCTCCTATACATCCACCAGCAGCAGATTTAGGAGCTGCTCATGAGGGGCTGTTAAGACGTGGTGGACCTGTGGGTTTCCGCCCTTACTCTAGACCCACCAATTTTGCAATACGACTAATTGCTTTACTTATTCTGGTAGCAGTATCAGTGGTTGTAACCAGCTTATCGGTTATAACAGTACCTGTATTTTTGGGTCGTGTGGTCATGTCATTCTGGCCGGCATTGTTACAAACTAACCCGGAACATTCTGAATTACCAAACATACACGAACTATATACTGCAGCATGTGGCACATATATATGTTGGTTATCGGTGCGAGCTGTTTGCTTTGTAGTGGGATGGCTACCTGAAGGACGTACTGTTGTTATTAATCGATTAAAGTTCTGGCTCAAAATTGGATCCAAAGCAATGGTTGCATTTATCGTATTACTTGGTATAATTCCTTTTTTGTTTGGTCTACTCCTAGAGCTTGTCATGGTGGTACCATTCAGAGTGCCTTTGCATCAGACTCCTGTCCTATGGGCATGGCAAGATTGGGCCTTAGGTGTCCTGTACATGAAAATAGCGTGTGCCATCACTCTAATGGGACCGGATTGGTCTCTTAGACGAGCCATAGAACGTACCTATAGAGATGGATTTATGCGTTTGGACCTTAAGTTAATGATGCAAGATCTAGCTTTACCTGTGATTGCTGTCCTCAGTTTGTTTTTAGCTGTACCATATGCAATAGCCTACTCGATGGTACCGTTAGTTGTAAAAACTCACACAACTAGACTCCTGATTGCCAGACGAATATACCCAACACTTATGCTCATGATGATCATTGTTAAAGGAATGATGATGCAGGTGCGCCAATTCAAAAGGCTTTATGAACATATTAAAAATGACAAATATTTAGTGGGTAGAAGACTTGTAAATTATAACCATTCAAGTTCGGTTATGGGTCAAAATTAGTAAACTAATACATTTGGTGGATTGTTTTATTTCTTTATTATTATTTGTATAAAATGTTGTGTAAAATATTTGTTTTTTTTTTTTTAACTTTTCAATATATTTATACAATATATTAATATGATAATTATTGATTAATATATATATATATGTTATTATATTACTTATATCAAGTTATATATATACTCTGAAATAACCTATGATATTTAAAATGTTATTTAACTTAAGAAAATAAAATATATATTATAAACTCTGTACCCCTATTGTAAAACATTTGTTAATATAATGCGTACATAAATTTTTGCCAGTTAAACTTGGGTGATCTACATCCAATGAAAATATAGATAGTGCTAATTGACAGAAAACTATTGAACAACAAATTGTTGAGTCTGAAGTATTAATGTATATTATGTATATTATTAAAATACACATGGTAAAGGTTTCATACATAAAAAAAAAAAAAAAAACGATAATAATTAATATTTATACAATTAAAACTAGACGTCAAATCACAGTTTAAGAAAAAAAGTCTTAATTGTTTTGAATTAAAACAGCTCTCAGCTGTAAATCGCTTTCTATTTTCGTCAGCTTCAATTTTACTTTGGTGAAGACCTGTAATGTCTGTTTGATATTGTTTTCATCATCCCAAAAAATTGTTAATGTAGGTTTTTTTTCAACTAAAGTGTATTTACTAGATTTATGTTGTAAATCTCGATTTAGTGGACTCTATTAGAGAAAAAAGGTATGTAATGGCAAGATCAAAGATTAGTTTAAGATTGCGTAGAGAAAAACTTACGATGTTCACATAAACTTTAACGTTAATGTTCATTGAAAGGACTATTGCTTCGAAATAGTTTTCTTTGACTTCCGCCACAGATGCATATTCTTCAAGACCTCCAAGTTTACCAATTAGGTATGCAGCATACATGTCTGCACTAGCTTCCGATACTTTTTTCGCATTATTTTTTTTGTCGTTGCTGTTAATAGCTATCCTAAATTCAAAATTTTTAATAATTTATAACTTCTGTTAAAAATACAGTTTACTCCAAACTCCTTACTTATGGATGACCTCTGGATCTTCATACGGTTTAAATGGTTTGTTTGTTATACATGAAATAAGCATACGGTGTACTACTATGTCAGGATATCTACGAATAGGCGAAGTAAAGTGTGTATAATACTTAACATTTAACGCAAAATGGGACATATTTTTTTCCGGATCAATAACACAGTACTCGGCACGCTACAAAATCATAAAAATATACACAATGAAATTTTTGAAATCTTATGCTATGTTAACACACTATGATGGGTAATTAAGTAAATTAAAAAATGTACTATTATTTATACTTACAACCATTGGTTTTGAAAGAATGTTGTTGATAATAATGTCCCGAAGAAAATCGTCAGGTTTTCCTCCTTGAGTATAAAGAGCTTTAGATTTTTGAATGGATCCTGCAGAGGTGAAATCTATATTAATGTCATAAACTTTCAAGGATTTTGCAATTTTTTCTATTTGAACTGAATCAGGCGGTTGATGATTCCTGAGCAGTGCAGTTTTTGGGAAAACTGTCCTCAAATGATCAGCGACCAGCATATTAGCCAAAAGCATAAATTCTTCTATTAACCTATGATATTGAATGAAAATGACAAGATTTGAAAAATTAATAAAAAAAAAAAAAAATTAACTACCAACTGACCAATTACTCTCATGAAGTGTATATAACGAATATGACAATGGTTCACATGTTTCTCTGTCAATTTCAAATGATAACTTGGGCTGATTAATAGCTAGAGCACCAGAGTCAAAACGTTTCTTTCGCAACACGACTGCGAGTTTATGCAAATTACATACAACCTTAGCACAATCATCAATTGTAAATCCATTATAAACAGTAGGAAAATCGGAAGCTTCCCAATTTTTCTTGTCCTGATTTTCCAGGAATGTCTGTCAAGATAATTACTTTAAATATAAATACTGATCTGTTGATGAAAAATTAACAAATTAAAAATAAGCACCTGTGCGTGTGAATAATGGAGTTGAGCACAAGAATGTATTATGGACTGGTAAAAAGTCCGGTTAATCACAATACCATCTTGTGTAATTTCCAAAATAACTGAAACGGCGAGTTTATCGGTACCAGGTAATAATGAAGCCATCATTGTTAAAGCCGGAGGTAACATATGATACACCTGATATAGTTTGAAATACAATTTTGAATAAACAACATAAGTATAAAATTAATACATTTCAAAACTTACTCTTTGTACTAAGTAAACACTTGTTGCCAGTTTCTCTGCAATTTTATCTAATGGAGTACCATACTTAACGAAATGAGACACATCTGATATGTGAATGCCAACTTCATAAGTGCCGCCTGGTAGCAATATGCAAGAAAGTGCATCGTCCAAATCTTTGGCAGTAGGTGGATCAATAGAGAAAATACAATGTTTTCTATAAACAAAAAAGGAATTATTTCCAGAAATATAGATAATACTCAATTAATTAAGGAAAAAATACAACACCTGAAATCTTTTCTGTACTTAAGTTCATTTTCTAAAGTAAATGGAGGAGGAAAATATTGTTCTATATCTTTTGGGTACGGATCTTCTGATATATTGTGTGTCATTAATAGACCTCGAGTTTCTGCATTTATATCCCCAGAATCACCTAAAACTCCTTTTAATGTCCTAAAAAACACAGTTAGTACTATTATTTTAAATTTAACATAATAATAAGGGCTGAGATTTTGATGCAAATGCATCTTTTTTTCTGATATCCCAACACATAGATACGTAAGAAAAAAATTTGTTACAAGTAATGCTGATTAATTTAATGAAGTTTTTGTTTTATATTTTTTGAAAAATTTTACTTTATATGCATTCTTAGGGCATATGATGCTGTTTTAGGGAATTTTTCAAATTTTTAGAGCATTTTTCAGAATTTATCAATCATTTTTTAAATACTATGATTTTTGATTATAGGTTTCAGCATTTGTTCACTCAAAACTTGCATATTTAGTACATAATCTACTAAATTGATAAACTAATAAATACGATTATATTGACCTATAACTCTACAGCAGCGGTTCTCAAACTTTTTTTTTCGCGTATCACTTGAGAATATTATTATCAATCAGTCACGTAACATTAATGATTAAAAATAGAACCATACAAACTTCACATGGTTAAATACATTTATTTAAATTAATAAATGAGTTAAATATTGAATTTTTAATTTCCTCTCTACCACCATCCAACCTTTCGCGTACCACAGTTTGAGAACCGCTGCTCTACAGCATGTACCTATTTTATCAAAAATAGAAGAATATGAATATAGTTGAAAGAAATTTTTCTATTTTCAAAAGTCCAAAGACAATCATTACAACAAGTTATAAAATAAATTAAATTTAAATAAAATGTAAATGTTAAACAAATAACTATCTATTTAGTTATTTTTATATTAAATAAATATAATGAAATATCTTTGGTAACATGATTCTTCTTATATTATTTTTTAAACTACAATAAATAACTTTTTTTCTTATTTTTATAATGCATCATCTACGATTTTTAAAGTATTTTTTTTTTTTTGCTTTTTTAGAGCATTAAAATCCTAGCCCTAATAATAATAAATATACATACCCATAAGGATTCTTGAATTTGTACCAAATATCACTTGACATAGTAGCGTAATAAATTTGTTTAGATACACTAGATACACCAGTACCTGGCTTCCAACATATCTTTTCTTTCCAATCCCGAATTGATACGGTAATTCTAGGTAATCGTGGATCCTTAGAATACAAATGGCACTCTTTAGTAAAAAAGCTTTTTGGTTCAGACACCAGGAACCCTACAATAACAATGTTTTCTCTCCTTTTTATAACCTCACACACTTTGCCAGTTCGTTGACAATCTTCAGTATCCGGATTCTATCATAAATGTATTATTTTTTTATTATATTGTCATAGGTATTAAACATTAAATAAATCAACTATAATAATTTTAAATTTTAAAAATCATACCCTCCATTCAGATTTGTCTAATATTTGTACAACAACTAAATCGCCATCCAACGCTCTACGTTTTGCTATATTGCCAGAAATCAAAATATCTTTAGTTTTGTCCTACAAATCATGATAGTACAATAAGAGGTTAATATGAACATTATTAAGGTGTATTCTTACTGGTGAAGTAACATATGCTTCATGAAAATTTTTAGGATTAATACGTATAATTGCTTCTAAATATTCTTTATCTCTATTTTTAGCTTTTATATTTTCAAGATACGATTGATTAGTTGAAGATGAAACTGACCTAAATAACAATTAAATTAAATTATTAATAATATATTTTTTTAATTATTTTACATACGGTTGATTTGGACTTCTTTTACCATCAAATGGTAATAATTTATGGTTTTGTCCTTTTTTCTGTCTTTGTCTTCTTGTTCGTATACTGGATTCACTATCTGGCAAACCTTCACCATTTCCATCTGTACTCGATAATCTATTATTTTGCAAATTCATAGAGTTTAAAATACCTGATAACTTATTTAGATCACTAAAAAAATAAAAATAAAAACATTCATTGATTGATAAAATATTTTTAACATTATTGTACGAATTTAGATATTGACACGCTTGCTTAAGTTTTTATCATTGTCATAAATGTTAAATTATTATTATCTCACTTCAAATGAATCATATTTAAAAAGAAAAACCAAATATGACTCGTTTAAAATTAACACATTTGTACACTTAGGGCAATAAGAACTTACAAGACAATGCATAAAAAGAGGTAATAATAAAAACTATTGCAAACGGTTTGTATAAATCTAGCAGGTAATAATACTTTGGATTTCCGTGGAGATATTTCATAACAGATTTCGGACATGGAAACGCAACTCTACTGCTGGGATCGTTGAAATTGGTATTTTCCAGCACTCGCGAGAGACTTTCCAAATTATCCATTGTGAAAATAAATCGAAATTGAACAAGTTATCAGGAAATCTGTTTAAAACTAGTGACACGGCGGTGATGAAGAGACGAACCCACTGACATGGTATGTTGTTGAAGTGGCACTTTCAGTGACGGGTCCGGATTAATGACATTATTATATAAATTGTAAGAACAAACTACATTTCTCTTATGGCCACTTATCACGGTAGTCAGAGATAGTCAGTTTCCGGTTATCAGACAACGACAACGACGGTTGGACTGGTGTGATCAACGACCACGGTTCTGTGCGAAACAATTAAAGCTCTGTTAGATCACATAGATAGGTTGGTTCCGTCGAGTAGTAACGTTTCGAGTTCGACTTCAACAGTTATTTCATGAAAACCACACAAACACCAGTAGAACTTTAAAAATAATTCATTAATTTGTAAATGACGAAGTAATTGGAAATAATAATTATCAGTTTAGTTATACTGACTGGACGACTATTGTATCACTGATCGAAAACCGTCTACAGGCGTTGGCTACGGCAATTTCCGATTGAAGAATGCTACTCAGCATTATACATTATAAAACCACACAAATGGTTCGTAGCAGACCTGATACTGGCTTAAATGGTGTTTACCAAATAGTCTTACATTGAAAACTTGTTTGAAGCATTAAAAGAACTAGGACTACATCTTGGAACTAGGTAAAATCGAGTCATAATATTGAATATTCAAAGGAAAATAAGGAAGTTTGTTTAACCACGAACATTTTCAGACGGGGCGTAGCAGATGTTTTAATATCTTTTACTGCAAAACTTATTTTAAAAATTAAGACTACAATTAAATTACGCAATTATATACATAATATTTTTTACTTCCTAAATACTAGTAAATACTAGTTATAAATTATAACTTATGATCATTTACAAACGCTTATAAACATCGAAACGTAAATGTACGAAATAATATTATTTGTGGCCTTTATCACAGACTATATAAATATATTGTATTATATAAGAGATTAATATTAACTATATAATAGACTATATGATTATATTCATATAATCTGTGCCTTTACTGAACTCCTTATAAACTACCATATCTCAAAAACCCCATTTGTTCATTCGTTATACTTCATGGTTTTGATTTTATGACACTTGGAAAAATATGTAGGCTTGGTTTTATATTAAATCTTATACTTTTACTGGCATGTTTTTAGTCAGGCTATTGATGAATCACTCATAATCTAACAATGATAATAATTGACTATTTTATTCAAATATTATTTTTAAGAGCTAAAATATCTCTTATCATTGTATATAAATATATTTATTTATAATATTTCCATTTAATCTATGTATAGATTAATTCCGTGTGATAGCCAGTTCTATTTCTTGTAAATAACAGTTTGAACGTTTGAACTCGATAAATTTGAACAAACGTCGAAGGTTTAATCGTTAATATCCTAATAGGCAAAGGTGAGCATTAACTAGTTAAAAAATTAATTTTTTTTTAACTTTTTAACTTAATTAGCTAGTTTATTTTCTAATATACTTATTAACTTAACTAGTTTCATTTTCAGTTGAAATAACTTAGCTATTCACAGTTGATTTAAAAATGATCTATAAACGAAAAATTTCAATATTTTTTAACTTGATAAATAATTTTTAAATATTAATATAAAAATTTAATAATCAAGCAAAGTAAAATGGTCGTATATACTGTATATCAGATGCATAGGCAGACATTTGGTTGAATTTTTTTTTTGGGGGGGGGAGCTATAATAATTCAATGTAAAATAATCCGCAGGAGCTTCGCCCCCACACCCCCTTCCCATGCACAAGTAAAACTTATTACTAGGGCTAGGATTTATATGCATTTGCATGTTCTTTTCCTAAAGTCCAAATTGATTGTTTGTCAGATTTGTCCACGATTTTGCTTACTCTCGTTTAAATAAAATCAATTTTTTTTGCATGTTTTTGCATATTTTAAACACAATACATATATTGCATATTTATAAATATTTGAGTTTTTTTTAACTTAAATTTTTATAAATTATTGTTAATTTTAAATGGCGTTTATTTCATAATACCGATAGTTTTTGGTTTATCCGTCAAATTGTAAATATATAGCATAAATATTACTTATCTAATCTTATCTTGGTCGGACGACCGATAGGATTACCTACACATTATTTAACCACGTATTTAATTTCATTAGTACGACGTGTGTTGCGTAAATGTGCGGACACTTATACTTAAAAATTTGAGTGGTTTTAATAACAGTATCAGTTAAAAATTTTATAAAATGCCGAAAGTTCAAAGTGAAAGTGTCAAGTTACGTCAATTTGTAGAAGAATTTTCAAGTGACGTTTTTAAAACAGATGGTAAAATATTATATCGTATTATTTGTGATCAAGCTGTGCCCGTAAAAAAACGTTTTCAGGTGGTACAACATTTAAATACAGGCAAGCATAACAAAAATATTAATTTAAAAGCCAAATCTAAACAGTCGTTCATTAAAAATACATTAGATAACCAAAATAAACAAACGAATTTTCCTCTAGATTTTTGTCAAGCAATGTTAGAATCGGATATACCTTTATGGAAGTTAAATCATCCATCATTTAAACATTTTTTTTTGAAAAATATACTGGTAAATGTGTTCCTGACTAGTTTACAATTCGCAAAAACTATGTTTCTGCAATTTATGAAAATACTATTTCTCGTATTCGTTCGGAAATTGGTGATGGCCCAATTTGGGTTTCAATAAATGAGACCACGGACGTTGACGGTCGATGTTTGTAACGTCATAGTTGGTCTCCTCCACGAAGATAATTATTCAAAGCCGTATCTATTAATGTGTGAAGAAATTGAAAAATGTAATTTCCAAACTATTGGAAAAATATTTAATGATGCAATGCACCTATTAAGGCCATCAGAAGTGAAGTACGAAGAAGTATTACTTTTTGTTTCTGATGCCGTGCCATATATGGTTAAATCAGCGAACTCCTTGACTATGTTATACCCTAATTTAATTCAATTAACATGTTTGACACATGGGATTTATAGAATTAGCGAATGTTTACGAAATGAATATTCTACTGTTGATAAATTAATAGCGACAATTAAAAAAGTATTTTTGAAAGCTCCCAGCCGAATTATCAAACTACGTGAACTATTCCCAAATTTACCTTTACCACCTCAACCAATTATCACTAGATGGGGTACATGGTTAAATGCAGTAGAATACTATCCAAATAATTTTGATTTGATAAAATCTGTAATATCACATTTAGACGACGAAGCAGAATCAATTAAAAAATCAAAAGAAATGTTTGAAGATAAACATTTACAAAATGATTTAGCTTATTTAAAAAGTAATTTTTGTTTTCTCATCCAAGCTATTACTAACCTAGAAAAAAGTATACTATCTCTTGACAAAGGTTTAAACATTATTTTAAATGTGAAAGAGAAATAAGTTATTACAATTAAAATATAATGTGTTTAAATTGTATTAAAAAATCACTAAATAACGTATATTTAAAAATAATTAATATTTTGTTTTAATGACAAATATCTATTTGTATCAACAAAGATATTCAAAATATCATAGCTTTTTATATTTTTTATATATCTTTTTCAATATATAGTATTGAAAGATCGCTGAACCTATCTTGAACCAACGATGTTCTTAGCCAAGTTTTTATTTTTTTCATTGCACTGAAACTTCTTTTGCAAGTAGTCGAACTAATTGGTATTGTTAATGCTATTGTAAATAGTTTTTTTATTATTTCTTATTTTACAAGGTAAGTCGAAACAGACAGTGCAGTTTTAAAAGGCTATTAAAAAAAAACTACGCAACTTACAGAAATTATATTTATTTAATTTATTCAGTACATCATGTCGTTTTATGTATCAAGTTTTAAAAATGACATCAGAAAGATGATAGCCGTCATTAGCGATACATTGATGAAGGCGATTTCTGAAGTTTTCTGTCGCATTTTGACACTTTTCAACTGGTATAGCGCCAATTTCCTCCTTAATTCGCTTAATTTTCCAAGGTTTGAGGCTGATGCTTAAAAACCTTTTCCTTCAGTTAGCTCCACAAGAAAAAATCACAAATGCTCAAGTTCGGTGAGCGCGCAGACCACCTCACACACCCCTCAGAGAGACGAGGTGCGTAGGGAACATCTGTCGCAGCTTCGTCATTGAAACTCGAGCAAACTCAACTTTTGGGTAATCATAATCTCGTAGGGGAAGAATTAGTCTTGATGCAAAATCCTCCTTACTGAGCGGTTAGAAATTCCCAATGCAATTGAATACTTCTGAACAGAACGCGTAGACGACTGCACAATAGCTATCGTCACTATCATCAAATTTTCGTGTGTTCTTGCCATTTTGAGTCTTCCTGAACCTCTAGGATTTAGTGTAGAACCAGTTTCTTCAAATGTATGCATCCAATTCGCGATTACATTATGGTGAGGGACGTTATCATGACGCGCAAGGTTAAACTGCAGCCGGAAAGCTCGCTGAGTTGCGATGAAAGATCGACCACTTTCAAAAAACTTATAAACGGCAAAGCCCCGTTGTTCACCAGACCAAACCATGGTAATGACAGATAACGACATGGCCGCCTGACGAAATGAAACCATCATAATCTTACTATCTCCATCATGCGGGAAGTACCAAACTTTCAAAACTGCACTGTTTGATTTGCCCCATCTTGTACGATTTTCAAAAAAACGAACAGATAATTATAAAAACAACGAATAACATTTCTAACACTTTCGATTTTGGTGGGGCTATTCAAATATATAGAGGGTTAAGCTAACTCGAGTTAATTGTTTCCTTTAACTTGCCCACCTTTGCTAATAGGTGACTAATATTTTGCAAACGCGAACAAATAGTTATGTATGGACGGACGGTCTTTCCGCGGGGATGTTATCGTTCAAATATTGATCTATAAGCACGCTACTAATGTGTTCAGCCCGTTCAGATGAAGTATGTAATTGAAATAAAACAACATTATGTACAATGGTGAAAACGTACTTGGAAAATTATGTACAATAAAAACATTAATAAATATTTATAGTAAAACCCATACAGAAATGTATTATAACTTATAAACAATAGTATATATTATATATTTATCAATATTCAATGGTAATATGGTACAGATAATAAATATACAAATAAATAATACATAATTAAATCGTTTAAACATTATTTTAATTAATATTCGATGTACTGAAAAGTCTGCGTAATTATATTTTTTTATTTTTTTTTTTTTTTATTTACGTTAATCGTTTCCAAAATAATTTATTATTTAAATTATTTTAGAAACGATTAGCGTACTTTAATTCCAGTCAATGTATAAAAATCAAACACACATTTTATAAATTTACATGAACTAGACACATTGTACACGAGTACGTTCATTTAATCGATGTACACGAACCGGTTCAAAGTCGATAGATGTTCGACTTCAAAAACTGACTGTTCAATTTTTAAAATATCGATTTACCGAGTGAATTTAAAACACAACGAATGTTTAATAATAATAATATGTTGTTAATAGTATTGTTGTACCAACAGAGTATGATATAATTATACTATTGATTGACTATATACACCAGTGTTTGCGGAAAACACGTTGTGGTCTACTGATCTGTAACAAAAGTGGTCACACGTTCACACAACGATGAGGCGGCGAATTAAATAAGTATAGGTCTGCTTATTTTTCATTGTATTCAATGGGTACGCTGCATGGCCATATTGTCGTAGACGTGCCTGATGACAGTGGTCTTGTTATCTGAAAATAACAACTAAATAACATTTTTTCCAGTTGATAACCTGTTGAAAAGTAATCAACGTGGACGGCGTTCATCAAAACAAAAGCGAAGACTTTGTACAACAATTTTAGTCTCGACAATTAAAGAGATAGCTGATAACATTATAATTAGAAAATTAATTAGTTTGCAAAATATTTCAATTATGAAATCTATATGATTGAAAAAAGTTAAAAGAGGTTGTATAGAGATTATATCATACGAAGAAAAGCGTTAATAATTGAAGTATGTAATAGTTAAAAGGGATAAGTTCATTGGAAAGATAGACTCATTTGGGCAGCAAGTCAGAAAAGTAAATGGGATATTAATGTCTCAGTCCTAATTTACAAAACAGTTTAAATTAAAACTCTAAAATAATGATTATTTGTACTGAATATATTGGTTAGAATTTAACCATACCATAGTTTATTATGAATTATATTATTTGTTTTATTATATATATTATAAATGCTATGTATAATCAGTGTTGAACATTATCCAAATAAATTATCTAGATAAATAATTAATTATCTTTTATATTATCTAGATAATAAATAAAATTAGTTATCTGATGAATTATCTTAGATGAATTCTTGAGTCATCTATTGTAATTCGAAAAATTGAACTTGAAAGTTAAAAGCTAACAAAAATTTTAAATTTATGAAAACTTTATTAATTTTATTAATTTATTAACATTATAATTAATTACTATTATTTTAAAAATTGCGTTCCTGCAATATATGTTTAGTTGTTTTATTATTTAAATTATACCTATAAGTATTATTTTTAAGAATTCTTTACATAGTTAATAAAAACAATTCAATTTATACTTTCTAGTGACTCTTACAGTATCTAATTTTAAGAAAATCAATTAAATATAACGGATAAAAGTTGAATTACATTTTTAATATTTTAACCATAAATATTACTCCTTAATAAGTATTATATAAATTGTAATGAATTATTTTATAAAATTATATTATACCTACAAAGAATGTATTTTTTTTTTTTAAACTAAATACTTATTATTTAATTCTTAATTCCCATACATAAACGTACATAGTATAAATATTTTTTGTTTATTATTTATATTAGAGGTATCTATTATATTAAAGTTAAGTTCATTTTAATTTAATTTAATTTTCTAAGTATAAATTTATAAAAAAAAAGTTATCTTTTTTTATCCACATAAATAGTGTTTTATCTTTATCTTGATAAATTTCTAGTTGAACAGTGTGTATAATGTTGCATAACTCTTTTATGGTTTTATTGGTTTATCAAGTGGTTTCGAAGCCAAGACAAAACAATAATATTATTTAATTTCTCACTTACTTTTGTAATCTTTCTCTATACTAATGTCAGCTACTGGGTACGCTTGTTCTTTATGCATGCTCACATCCAAACCTATAAATTTAAATAGTGACGAATATACATATACGAGTATCTTATGTAAGTACATTGTAATTGGTAAATAAAACGATAGTTGTATACACTATCGTAATCGTTTTAACTCTAAATCTGCGATTATTAACGCTTATAGAGATATTCAAATTAACTTACCGATGAGTTCTTTGTCTTTAGATACCCGAAGTAGATCGAAAACCTTTAGAAATCCGAATAATATTGTGCTATTAACTACAGACCATGCAATTATAGATCCTGCGCCAATCAGATGTGATTTTAAAGCCTGAAAATAAATCGTTATTTCATTTTGATTCAGATTTTGAGTGAAACGATAAATGTATTGATTTTAACATGAATGTGTATTTTTTTTGTGTACGTGTACTAACCAAATATAAGAAATATGAGATAGGATAAGGGTTCTAGTTGGTATCTACCTTAGGAGTCTCATTTTACGAATTTCTAAACAGTTTTTTAATAATTGTTAAAAACTAAAAAAAATAACGACACTGTTAATGAAATACCGTTTATTGACAAAATCGAATTTTTGTTTTTATCCTAACCCAAAAAATAATAATCATATAGACTTGAAATTTTCATTGATTGCTTATATTACCGTTCACTATATATGGTATAATTTTTAATACATTTTTTTAGCTACTTATACATATTTGAAAATGTCATGTTATTTTTTAATTTAATTTTTAAAAATCGATAAAAAAAATTTTGTTTTTACAAGGAGTCTTGAAAATTTAATACAAAGTTCCTCAGACATATCAATAACTGATAATGAAAACCAAATTAAGCCTAAATAAAAATAAAAAAATTATAAGCGTTTGAGTATAATATTTTGACAAAATGATAAAAATTACAAAAATCCGTTACATATTTATAATTAAAAATACTTATGCTATATCAACTATTTTTAGAAAAATATACTGATTCATCCGACCCCTTTCATTCAGTATCGTTTTATCGATAACAAAGGTACATTGATTTTAAGTTTAAAAAATCAATACAGCAATATTTTTGTTTCTCACTCGACCTAAGAACTGCGCCATTTTTTTTTAACTAGATTATATTATAATATTTTCATTTGTGAGCAAATTTTTTTTTCAAGTAGATCAAATATATAACAGACTGAGGCATTTTCTAGATTCACTAAATTCACTTCCCCCACAATGCAGACCATGAAACGATATTCATTATTTCACTGGGATGTAGAAATATACTTAAAATTTCGGTATTTTAACTTCTTTCGATGATTAAATACGTACGATATACACAGAGGTTGTAAACTTACTTCCAACGAATCGGGATTATTCCAAAATCCTCCTTTTACGAACAACGGCACAGCTATCACTCCCCACAATCCACCTCCAAAATGAACAGCAGTCGCTTCCAGCGGATCGTCCACTGGAAAGCAACAACGACAATTTCATTTATGTAAACATTTTTTTATATTCATGAAATTATTTAAAAAACTAATATTACAGTCAAAAGAATATTTCCCAAATTACTTTGGTGTCTTGTTGGATATGTACCTATAGATAGATATCTGTTAATTAACAATTTTTTTTACCTAATAATTACTAATAATTAATAAATAATAATAAATTATTGGTATATGATTAGGCAGTTACCCTAAAAAGAATATTTTTCCGACATTTAATTAAAATATGCAGATATCCGTTATACCAAAAGAACACAAACACATTTTCAATTAAAAGCAAGCTTTTCAAAAACTAAATTAGTGAACAAATGAATTACTGATGGGTATTCAGTTTTCTTGATTATTTATCAATTATTTTATATATTTTCATGTTATTAATTTTATTATATTTTTATGAAGCATCGACTATCAGGTCGCGACCCCTTATAATGACATTAAGATTTTGAGCGGCCCTTCTACTATGATAACATTAAAAAATAGTGATAAATTAATATGATTTATAAAACGTTTTTATTGACAAACCTTAACTTTCATCAGTTGTAATTGTCAACAATCATTATCATGATGATATTTACAAAAACATCTCACTGGTTATTTTATATATTGGCGACCCTAAAAAGATTGCTTGTGACGCCTAAAGATATCGCGTCCCCCAGTTAGAGAATCGCTGATCTACCACATCTGTTTCATCTGCTGGATATCATCACGAAATATAATGGTATAGTTACACCTGTAGTTCGTTAATCAGCATATTGATACTCAGAATTGTAACAATAACTTGTATTATGATTTTAACATAATAATTTTATTATACATGTACATGTATTCATTACTGTACTATATTTTATATTTCATTTTTAGAGTACTATTTTAGATGACAGTATACCGGGTAAAAAAATAAATAAAAGTGTGCTCCGTTTCTCTGCGATAAATGAATAATATAGGTGTGAAGCGAGAAAAGCTACGCCCTTATTAACAGATACGCAATCAGATGTTTTGTTCGTCAAGCAAAACGTATATTTAACGTAAACATAAATAATTTTGATGGGACTTTGCTCCGCACATATTTTCTGACTGTACTGAGTCAAATTTAAATTTCCGCACATTATCAATTTTTACATTAATATCTACGCACCAACCGATGCCCACCCAGTGCCTACGTCGATTATTGCTGCGTATCACCAAGCAAAATGTATAATGCTGAGTACAGAAGTAAGTATAATAATATGCCATTCCTCCCGATGTCAATTTGAATGGTTTTTGATATTAGAAATTATTACCTTTTAAACACGGAATGAGCCATTGCAATACCAAATATACGACGCAGCTGATCATGCCGATCAGTATCGCTGATAAATGAGAGTATTCATTGGCGCCTCCACACATCGAAACCTATGTGAAAAAATACATATTAAACGATTTTATGGTGAAATTAAAGTAAAGTAATTTTTTTGATTTTTTTTTTTTTTTTTTCAAATAATCTGCCATCTATATTGCAGCGTAGTGTCATACATTTTTGAACGTGAAATTGAACAGATTGTTTGAGTTGGTAATGGTTTTCGGAACAAGTAACATAGACAGTATACGACTGCAGAACGAGACAAATGAGCTGGTGTTTAACGGGTAATTACCTATATCACAACACGGGTTTTCTAAAGGGACGCCTCTTGCAAGAATCACGTTTCACGTCTAAGAAAACTATTCACCATTAACGTTTCTCAAATTATGAGATTTTAAAGTGGTCTACACGCTTTGTATCAATTTTATCATCCAGCAATCCGTGATCCCCGCGGCGCTACGGCATCTTGGCAAATATTTGATAGTTTAAAATACAGTATCGAGATCGAAAAATTAAAAGACAAAAAAAACTTCGTCATGACGAACACAGTAGTTACACTGTGATGGTGCACTGAGAAACGTGAGTTTTCAACAAAATTCACTACAATCGTGCCGCTCTTCACGTACATCACCCCAGCCCCACTCAGCTTGTTTGAATTTTTGAACATTTTCTTCACCAGTATTTAGTATGATTTCATGTACGACGATTTTCCGAACTCATACGATCTTTGTTTTCCCGTTATCAAACAAAAACCCTTAGTTAACCTTTTTCGCAGGTGATTCGGACGGTGGATGGGTGGGTAGGAGGAGCGTTATACTCACCATGCCGATCAAAACGGCGTTGATAGTGGTCGCGAACGGCCATCTCGGGTCCCCGATGAGACCGGATTTGCCCAAGGTCAGTATCACCAGTGCCGAGCCGCTACCGCCCAATATGGTGTTGATCACACTCCTGGCGACCGTCGCCCCGTCTCCGGGTTCCGTTATGTGCCCCTGGGAGCCACCGTTAAACGACAGGAATCCCGATAAGAGCAACAAAGCTCCGGTGGCCACCAGCTGCAATGATAATTGTAATTATAATTATAACAATACGCGCGCGCTGAGCATTCTGTGTGCGAACTAGAGCTCTGCACGGTCCATTTTTTTAAAAGACCGGACCGATGGGATGCAGTTTTCGTTGCTCCGCTCCGTTGGAAAATAACACTGCGGTTTTTTGTGTAAAAGTAGCGAAACATAAGCGATGCGTGGAAAACTGTTTCTAAACATGTCCTAACGGAGCTGTGCAGTGATGTCGCAGTGACAAAATATCGAATGGTGAATAGCGACCCAATTTACAACTTACAACCCGTTCCACCCGAGGACATAGTTTAAAGGGTTGGGAGTTCAGCCCCTCCCGAAAACGTGTATCCTATTTTAGCATTCAGGTAATTAAACGTAATTGAATAGTGATTATGAAACGGGCGCAGTATTACGATCTATAGTTAATCGGATTGATCGATTTATTACTCGTGTACAAATACACCACGGCACCGCCCACCGCCCTAAAAATATGATCTGGTCTTGACCGGACATGAGCTCCGAGTTCAGTGCCACTGGAACTGTGCGTCGTACAACTATCCCTTTGAGCAAGTTGATTTTATTGACGGCAATCCGATCGCGTTCCCTGTGCATCGGCAGCACTCGTGTGCGCTCGGTGTAACGTCCAAACGATACGAATTCATGCGACGCGTAACGCTCAAGTACTCTCTACATGTTCAAGTTAGCCGCGTAGACGCCGTCTTAAGAGCAGACCGGTATTTTTATTTGCCGTATTCGTAAAAGTTAAACGAACAATGTTCCGACAATTCTGTGCAGTTGGGGCGAAGTTATAATTCTGTCCTGCTATTTCGAACTGATAACCTCGATGAATAAGATGTTATGGCATGTTAAAATGTTGAACAGCGGTTCAAGCGCGTAAAAGACATAATGTTCGAGTAAATCGAACAAACAATTTTATACAAACGACAAACGTGCACTCGGTTGTTTATCGGTTTTCTGGGTTTCGCTGATTGATTGAAATGTTTCTCTAATAAACCTGAACTCCCGTCGCAATGTAGAATATCGCTCCATACATCGACTGATAAAAAGTAAAAGGAGCTAAGCGCACTACAGGATAAAGAAATCATTCTATTGAAACTGTAATGAATTACAGTTTATAACTAACTGTTCGTATTGAAAACAATATCTTAAAATAAAATTTAAATAACTAATGTATATATATATATATTACCGTTTAGAATAATTTCCTTACCGGCATGGAATGTCCGTTGTACTCGTTTGTGTTGACAGAACTGAAACGTCCAATCCTCGGGCCCACGAATAGTGCCCCGACAAAAGAACACGTGCCGGCCAACAAGTGCACGACCCCGGCCCCGGCGTAATCGAAATAACCGATTTTATATAACCAGCCGTCGGGCGACCAAGCCCAATGGGAGATGATGGGATACGTTACTCCTGAAACGGATGATTTTCGTCATATGCAAACCCGTCGATTATTTGTCACTCTCAAAAACCACTTCTAAACGTGAGATACTACATTTAATTTACTAATTTTGTAATTTAATTTACTAAATTTATTGATCAACGTGAAACATTGAGTTGATAACAGTAGACGAATATACCTTATCAAAAAATACAGATCTAAAACTAAAATAAATAAGGTTAAGCTAATCGGGCATGATCGAATGTTTTCAGATTACAGTCAAATTTATGGACTTTTTATTATAATTTAGGTATATTCCAATCAAATTAAAATATTTAAATTATGAAATAAAAAATGAAAGTTATGTCATTTATAATGGAATCATAGACTAACGGTATTCTGTATTTGATATATATATATATAATTGTGGGAAGGGGCAACAAATTGAAAATAGCCCCCTCTTGATAGCCCACTCATTTAACATGAACGTGTCAAAGATTGGTTTCTATTCCAAACGTACATGCGCACACAATTACATTTCCACAGTATCACGATGTACCTACGCGAACACTGCACGTCCAGTAAAATATAGTTTTTTGATGTACAAAAAAACCTACCAGAAAAAACATAAAAATAAAACAATGAACATACAGATAAAAGTAACGTGTACGTGTTATATGGACAGGTATAATTCGGAATTCGTTCTACAAATAAATGAGACCTATACGATTGTGGTATACGAATGATGCCAAAAACGAAATCGACCTAAGCATTAACAATTAAGGTATGGGCAACGGCCAATGAATAAGTTTAATAGTTTAATAGTTTCTTGATGTACGAAAAAACCAACCAGGAAAAAAAAATAATAAAACAATGAACATACAGATAAAAGTAACGTGTACGTGTTATATGGACGGGTATAATTCGGAATTCGTATTACAAATAAATGATACCTTTACGACTGTGGTATACGAATGATGCCAAAAACAAATTCGACCTAAGCATTAACAATTAAGGTATGGGCAGCGGCCAATGAATAAGCGTATATGTATAATGTACAATTTAATATATATATATATATTACGAATGTTATGCTACTGGGTGAATACCAAGACAATTAATTTTATGACACATAGATGATTATTATAAAATCAACTCCAATAGGTTTACACTATTAGGTTTAATGAAAATTATGATTTCAAGGAATACTGCGAGGGTCGATAGATATGAAATAATAACACATTTTCTAAATATAAATCTAAGTCTATGCATTAATATTGTTTTATACAATTACGAATGTTGAGATAATAATAATTATTAACCATAGATTAAGATAATATAACCTTATGGAATGATTTATGAAATAAATTCGAATAAGTTGATCGAAAAAATATTACAACCTTCGCATAATTGTAACAAATTAATTGAGACCATTCACTTGTACTATATGTACCTATATACTTTAAGTTTGTTTCTACAGGTATCTAATGTACAATTTTTAGTTCATTTAATTTTTTTTTCAAACAAGGAGGCCCGTTGTAAATTTATTATACATTATGGTGACCAGTCCGATGGTATCTATGCGGATTCCTCTTGTGCATTTCGTCGACTGTAGATCATGATAATATTTAGACATTTCATTCACGCCATATTACCTGATACGATTACACTGTAGAATATGTAAGCGATGAAGTTGCATCTTTCAGCCACGGCTCCGGATATTATCGTAGCTGCGGTCGCGGCGAACACGTACTGGAAGAACCATACGCTGTTTTGGGTTTCCGGCAACCCCACGCCGGCAAAATATTCTTTGCCGTAGAATCCGCAACCACCGCCACCGTACGCCAAACCGTAACCGAACAACCAGTACGAAATCGCACAGAAAACTTGAAATAATAACATTAATAACAATAATAACCAAGGCTCGGGACTTATAGTATTTTCCTATTTTTATGGTTTGACATAAAGTATAGCAGAGTGTTATGGAGGTGAATGTCATGTAACACGTTCAATAGCGAAATTTGAAAGTGGTTTTTTTTTTTTCTTTTTTCGACGATTTTTTAAAGAAATGTTTGTTTCCTGTTTTTCTGATTATTTTTGCTTTTTTAAATACCTGCTTAACTTTAAACGATGATATAGGCCACTGATCATACATAGAATTTTTTCAACTATTCATACATATACGTTTTATTTTTCAGAAAATCCCACGGAAAATCCATAAATAATAAGGCAAAATATCGCGAAAATCAAGGTTAGACTTTTTTTATAATATAAAGATTTTTTTTTTTCGATTTTGTCATTAAAATATTATAAAATGGACTACATTTTTTTGTAATCTTTAACTATATATTCAGCACAGTTAAAAAATATGTCTACTTTATCATGTTCATGTAACAAGAAAATTTAGAAATTTTGCTAATTTTTTCCTAATTTAGGTGGTTTTTTTTTATTAAAAATGTTTGTTAAAATTTAAGTATTTTAAATGTTTATTTGAGTGCTTATAATGTTGATTTACGTAATTTTTAATCACTTATTTTAAAATTTTTAAGTGCTATAAGAAGTCTCGAGACATGATAATAACGTATACAAATAGAACCGAAACATTACCAAACCAAATTCAAAAATAAAAAACGTACATATTATTACAATGTTTATCCGAGTGTACAGGTTAGAATGTTCAATTAATAATAATATTATGGAAATTTATGAATAATAATGTGAATCTCGAAATTTGGTATGAAACCTAAGCCGATTCAAAAGTCTTAGTCGAACCAGTCTGGTATGAGTAAATACTTTTATAACCTGACAAGTATTTATTAGCAAACAGATCAATAATAGTAAAAAATATTAATACTCTATTTCGTCTAATCTAACGTCATCATAGCTATAAATTTTAAAGTGAAATTACTAGAAATACGCGGCTTGGACTTAAAAGTCGTAAAAAAATTAAAATTTTAAAAGTCAATATAGTCAAATGAATGGAGAATTGTATAGTTCTCCATTTATTAGCTATAGCGATAACATTTCCTGGACCCGCGACCTGCTAACCTCGGCCCAAAAATAATCATCAGGGTCTTAATTTATTACGAGGTCGTTATAAAAAATAGTGTATGGATTTAATCGAGATACTTTCAAAGCAATAAAATCGGTAAGCATTTTTATAATATTATGCGTAGTACCTACACGAACATCATAATATTATAATGATATTATAATTGGTTAAAAAATAATATCTTTTCAAATGTTAAAATTTTATACAGCTTGGTAAACGTAACGTTCCAAGGTATACAAGTATATAAATTATACTTACATAAATCCAATACGTTTTTTAACAAAATGTTTGTCACGTTCTTGGGCTGCACAAATCCAGCTTCTAAACATGCGAATCCGACTTGCATAACTACCAAACAATAGATTAGTATATTAGTAGTATTCAAATTTGGATACTTTAACCATAGAGTTATAACCAATGTTGGGACTTATCTAGATAAATTTTTTGTCATATTTTATCTTATCTAGATAAAAAACACTAAGTTATCTAATTACTTATCTAAGATAAAATTCTTACTCTTATCTAGATAATTGTCTAAATTCTTGCCAAGATTAGAGTTATTTTTATTCTTGTATGGAGACGAATTCAATAAATCAGAGATAGTCAAAATCGGTCCAGCCGTTCTTGAATTATAAATTCTGTAACCCGACTTTTATATATATATATATATATATATATAGATTTTGTATTCATAATTATAATTCATGTATTATTAATAAGTAATTATTATTTCTTGGTATGACATTTTGATTGTATTTTCATGTCGGAAAAATATTTTTGGTATTTTTAAACTTAATTTTTTATTTTTCCATTGAAGTTCCAAATAAAGTTATTATTATCATATATATTTGATTTTAGTATACACTCGTTACTTATACCCCGAAGAGTCAATACTTAATTCTTGGAACCCGTAAAGTCGTAACTACTTATAGAATAATGAAAATCATCAAATTAAGATTATATGGAAAACAATATTCCAGTGTATTTTCTAAGGAATTTTCACTGGGCGACAAAAAATGTTTTTCTCAAAATAGTCAATGTATAATACCATAGTACGATTATAGTACTACAAATTTGTTTCGCATTATTTCGCCCAATCTTTCAAAATACTGTTGACTGAGTATAATCACTGGGCGAGATTTGTGTCGCCTAGTTAACTAGTTAAAAAATGCACTGATGTATTCTATATTCATCCTGATACTAAGCAATTACCATTGTTTTTTTTTTGTGTCACATTTTAGTGATTAACTATCATTAAATATTGTACATTATATATAAATACTGCTTAATGGTACACTACATTACTACAATAAACATTAAAAACTTAGGTACCTATTGATAATAATGATTATAATTGAGTCTTCCTAGATATTATTACAAATATGAAATATTGACCAAAAAATAACATTTTTTGAAAATATCTTTTATCTTTATCTAGATAAATTTGGCATTATCTATTCCCAACACTGGTTATAACCTGTTGATTGTTTAGTTATAAATACAATACTGTACTCATCAAACTGATAATATTTTTTGTGTATATATAAATTAACCAATACTTACTTAATATATTAATTTTTTGAAGCCATCGTAAATTACGAAAAGGTTAGTTGTCATTTAAAATCCAAATTTAACCAGCATTGAACAATAAATAAATAAAAAAAACGCAATATCATAGCAAATCAATCTGACCTTGTATGTGATGACTGTGAGAACCAAGAACTATAGTTCAATTCGAATTTAGAATCTAAGTAGTTAGAAACTGGTATTTTAGGCTTCAGAGTTTAGGCATTATGGTTATTTTACAAAGCGTTTTATACACTCGTACTATTGTACACTATTATAAGTATAGTAACATTTGACTAAATTTATCTGTACACATAATAGAGTATAAAATACGAGTAAAATACGAGTACCTGGAAACATCGACTTCAATGAAGAATGATGTTGATGACGAAATCGCTTAGTAATATATTTTCCCGGCTAATGAGTCATACGAAAACACTTGTCGAAACGAAAAAAAAAATATTAAAAACAAGGAAATTTAGAATCGCCTAATATTATAGACAATCTTAATTTCAACTTGGGCTCTTGGTTCGATGCGGGTATATTGATGTGCGCAGTCCGTACTTTAAACAATAAACATGGGTTGAATACCCGAGTATAGAGCCGTCTTAAAGATTTTTTGGGGACTTTGTATCAATTGTACCGAAAATCGCAGGTAAAGAAAGAAAAATTATGGGATGGAAAAAAGGTTTACATCTATTGTGCCGGTATAAAAAGTGTATAATTTATAGGTGTACATCTATTGCGCCGATCGATATTCGAGTTAATACATTTTGCGATTACCTTATTCATACATACGTAAATTGAAGAAAATGCAATTTTTCGCTCGTATCTTTGGTCATCGTGTAACATATCAGGCGAAAGAACAACAGATGCCTCTGAGGTATTTCACTCAGCGTTTGGGAAATATTTTTATTCACCCCATCAAAATATTTTTGTTTCTTATGAAGTTTTAAAAAATAATGTAACGCAACAATCATAATACGTGTTCTCTTAGTTACCACAAATAGACAAAACTCTAAATTTATGACAAAATATAAATAGTAAAATAGACATAACTAATTTTAATATTAGAGACCTAAGAAATTTTCAAAATTTGTAGGATTAGTGTAAATATATATACATATATATATATAATATACTATTAGTATAAATACAAAGTTTGTAGAATAAGTTTTAATTTTAATTTTGTTTTTAGCCATTATGATTTTTACTTGTACTGTATAATTGTTATGCTGGTACAATAGATGTATACCTTTTAAATATACCCTTTTTAAACCGGCACAATTGATGTATACCTTTTTAATATACCCTTTTTATACCAGCGCAATAGATGTATACTATACAAATAGTGTCCTCAATGCGGCGCAATTGACGAATACTGTTTTTGGACACGAAGGCAAATTAATTCGGGGCCTCCTCTATCATCACAATAATATACGAGTATGGTAAAAGTATACAAGTTAGCAAAATGTTGGTAAATATAAATTTCCAATTCTCAACCAATCAAGGTTATTTAAATGAATTGATAATTTTTTTAATAACTTCTCAACAACTAGTTACCAGATTTAATAAAAATGAAATGTATTCCTCGATAATTTATAAACAGTTATACAAAATAAGTACTTGGATGTTATCGCGTCGATATATTATGATTACGAATTTCTACGTAAATATGGATAAAATTATGTCATTCTTTACACTCCAGCAATGACCTTAATAAATTACAGTTATAATTATTTAGAAATTGGATTAACTGAAAATTTAGCCTGTATAATAGCGCTCAAATATAAATTTAAATTAATTGTATTAATATTTCATAATCAGTGGCGTAGGAAGACTGGCTAGCGCCTCTGGTAAACATAGAAAAAGTTACCTTTCTAACCAATTAAAATTTGACACATGATATTTTTTTTAACTTTTAATTTTATTAGTTTTAAATATACAATTTATACTTATAAGTTATTATTATAGTGTTAATTTTAAACTTTGAAAATTTGCTTTTCTCGCTTTATGACTGGCAAATTCATCGATAATTTTTTCACTTGAAATTTTTTATTTAAATACCCTATTTTCATAATTTCATCATTAAATTCACACGTAGTGGGTACAAATAGACTACATTTACGTATTTCAAAAAATGTCATAAATATGACGACTTTTGCACAATTTTTCACTCCTGACGTTAGCACAGTTCGCCATACCCTTGCTACATCACTGTTCATAATGAAAAATAGTTAAGAAACAATACCAGTATATTAATACTAATAATATTTCATGATAACACCGAATATTTCTAATCAATCTGGACTTTTAAGAGGGCCCCTTTTAAATTTTCCAAGACAGGGGCTGTCTGAGTATTTAATAATTAATGCAATTATTGCATGCGTTTTTGAATTTCGAATGAATTAAAAACTCATCTTTCCATGTATTTAGAGTTCAGAAGTGTGTACAACATTTGTGTTATAAGAATTAATAATATTTTTTGACGTTTAATATTCAGACGTGTGCTATGAAATGCCCTTGGTATTCCTGTACATATCGTTTTTTTGTCGCCCGACGATCGCCATTTACATACATGAACTGGTGAACAGCTGCATACCGGACAAAATCTAAAGTTATTGTTTTAGGTTTCGATCTGTGGTTTACCAACCTTTAGGTAATTTAAACGAGTAGGGTAATAAGGTTAAACTGTAATTAATATTAAACAGTGAAGAATTACAACTATATCGACATAATCGTGGATTTCGATCAAGTTTCATTGGTAAAACTAATTATGTACTATTTCGAGAGATATTATTTAATTAGTGTGTTATGCATTATGATATAACATTTTCGTTACCACACATAATTAGAAATTATTTATTAGTTATTATTAGTTATTAGTTATTTATTAGTTGAGTAAGTGTAACGGTTGTGTGCGGATGTATGTTTAACGCCAAAGCAATAAAGTTTACTGTGACTTGTGTGCACGATAACCAAACACATTTAGATACGTGAAATAAAGGCCATCAGTTTTAACGCATGCTAAAGATTCATATAACTTAGTCTTGTCAGTACCTATTTTTATTTGTTTCAATTTTTTTTTTTTTTTTAACAAACTTTTATACGATAAGATTAACGGTATAAAATTAAAATTGGTCCGTTGTTTATTTCATACAAATTATTTTACCAAAATGTTTAAAAACATTAACTGATCTGATCCAGATTAACCTACTCGATAGTACATTCGATAATATACAGTACCTAGGTAAATGTTATGTAGACATATAAACACACATTAATGATACCGTTTTCTTTCTCATCATAGCGGTTGCCATGCGTTTATTTCAATTGTAAAAAAAAAAAAAAAACATTATATTTTCATACGAAACTGAGAACATAAATACGAGTACATTATATTCATTAAACATAATTATGATTACGAAAACCATCGTCACTGAAATTACTAATAAATACTTATCTAACTATTTATTTTCTTGAAAAAAATGTAGAACCAATCAATTATAATATAAATTCTTGACAATCGTATTTTTTACGTTAATGTGAGATAAAACATTACAATTATTTGTAAAAGTCTTCGTATTTCGTTAAACATTTATCTTTTCTTCGCGACCATAAAACAATAAACAATGATTAGTAATTACTTTTTATTATTATTTTTAAATGTCAACTGTACAATACGATAGGTCCATATACACGTTCGTACAACGTTATTATGCGCTTTTGTACTAAATAGTGTCCGGTGATCAGCTTTATTTTTAACATTAATATTAGTTGGTGACATTGATAAGTCGAGCGAGTTTAATTTTTGTTTTTTTTTTTTTTTGTCGTTATTCCGACTAAAACGGACAATCACTATACGATAATCGATCGTAGTTTGTGTACTATGGATGTTGAAAATAGGTTCGATGTTTGATTTCTAAAATGCGTATCATATAGACTAAGTACGCACATACACTACAAAGGTATGTCCGTAACGCGTGTAACGATAATCAAACTTACACGTTTCAACATTTACAACTACTAAAAAGTAAACCATATGCATATCATAAACGACTACTAAAATATAATTGTATTTATTTATGAATAATAATAAACGCCCGGTGGGTCCGTGCACGAAGTACGAATATAGGTTAATTTTATATGTTAAGTGATTAATATTAAATACGTGTTAATTAATTTAACGAATAATAATAAATGATGATACAGCAATTAGGCGTTTAAAGATATTATGCAAGAACGAAGAGTAACAAATTAAAATTAAGTTAATCATTATAAGCTTAATGTTTCAAACTGAATTTGTAATTTAGGCGAATTGTTTTTGAAGAGTATGAAATAATACATTTTTCAACTTTATTTCCTTAAGTTGAAATTCGGTTTACCAGTGCGAAAAAACCATAATTGCGTTTGTGTGTACGAACATACAACGTATTAGTTGACGTATTGGTAAGATATGCACATGATGCTTGGGATGTATTAATATAAAGGAATTTAAAGAAATTACGATTATAATACCTCAGGACAATTGATATTGAAATTTAGGGAGGTTATATGGTCTGCTTAAGTCGTTAAATTGTTTTTTAAATTATATTATTACAGTATTAAAATCTGTGACTAGCGATTTTAGTATTTGTATGACATAAGTGTAGTAAAAATTCTGTTCTGCATTCGTAGTAATTTTTTAATAAGGTAATATTGGTGTATTCTCGAAATTGTTGACTTTAGAATTGATGAAACAAGTGAAAATATGAAACACACTAAGCATAATAAAGAGTCGTGAAACTTTCAACAATTATTGTTCAAAAAACCAAATACATGTAATGCTTTATTAGAGATAACATTTTCATAATTTACATGTTCAATAAAGGAAAGACTAGATTGTATACTATTTATTAAGTTTTTAACTAAATATTTGATAATATGATTTAAAGTTTTGTTTTTTCTTGTAAACAATAATAATAATTTGAAAATGAAAACATCATAATTCGAATTTGTTAGTCACGAATAACTATATTTCTACTTGCTCTGCATAGGTACTAAAGATTTAAAAATGTATTGGTTTTCGAAAACGACCGGTAATAATGTCGAATTCAAATAATTTTTGAAACACTAAAATATTTTTATAAACAAATGCATTTTTTTTTTTTTTTTTTTTAATCGATAAAAAATAAATACTCACAAGATATAATTATTCCATTTATAATCAAAAACATGTCGTTGATATTGAGCTTTAATTCGTCCAATTCCAGTCGCGTGACCATTAAATGGCTTAATGCGGTTTCACTATTATTCACGGCCATAATATTACAGTGAAATTAAAAATATTTAAAAAGATTCCACCGAAAACGAAATGTAAAGGAATGAGAACAGATGATAAAAATTATATTTTCCTTTAATGTTCATGCGTGCTGTATTCCATTGTATATCATAACGTTGTCCGAACAGCGGCGTCAGAAGAATTTTGCAGAATGATTCCGGAGAAGGTTAGAAACTGCAGTCAAAAGTGGTTTCAAAGTAGACAAAAATCAACTGACGAGATTAAACTTACTGTACACCGCCGGGTGCGTTTTTGCGTCCGATTACTGGTTTGCGAATTAGACGTGTTGGAGAGGGCAACACGGTGAAGTCGTAAAGATGAAACGAATGCCAATCGCTAATTACGTGCATACTCGCATTCCTTGGACGAACAAACATTGCAATTTTTAATCGTTCAGATATCAATATTTTACATACGTACTTAATGATGACATTCTAGTTTTCGCAGAAAGCAAAAAAAAATACTTAACTTATTACATACAGTAATGATGCGCGAACGACGACGATTGTGAACACATTGACGTAATCACGGGGATACGTAGATCTTTCTACATCTCTGTTTCTCCCCATCTCATTTACTCTACGGTGTCCCTTGTATGTTTTTCAAAAAAAATCTCGCCCTTCTGCCCGGTAAATTAACATTAATGACAATTAATTTTGACTTGTTTTATTGGTTTTAATAGGTAAAAATAAATTTATAAAGTTGATGACCTTTATTTCTGGTGTACTATTTAATTTTTATAATTAGTAGTGTAAAAAAGGCCGTTTATTGTTAATTTTTCATCTTTTTTCGCCGTTTATTTAATTAATTAGAAATAATTTTACTACACGATGACTACACGATGATCGTGATATTTGGTAAAGTTATCTTTTTAAATCAAAAAAGGCCGAATTCGGGTTCACGATAGTAATTTAACGAATACATTTAGCGGAACTGATATCATTATTGGTTTAAAATCTAAGATAACACCGCTTGGAAATCGACGTACGCATTGCTTGTTTCGTTTCGTTCCTCGCACACATGATACTGGTTGCGAGCGTGTGCGTGATTTATCACTGATAAATGATTAACTATCACACACGATATACACATCGTACATTTCGTAGGTTTCTGTGGGCAGCAGATTTGTTATTCGTAATACACTTGAGCAGGGTTTTAAGCGCCTAGAAACAAGGCACTTTCATCCGACGGTTTGTTATCATCAAACATGATTTCACCTATGCACCTGACCTTACAGTTTTGGTCTCATTATTTTCTAACCGTAAACCAATAATATTCACTGTTTGTATTTTATCACAATAACGGCATTTCGATTGTGAACATCGTGCGCGTGACGAACAATACGTTCCCGGTGATACAACGCCTGTATGTACATACACATGGATTTGGCATTCGTCCGCTGTGCGTGGCAGGACAATTAAAAAATGTAAAACACGTCCGCGGGAAAATATTCGCCAATATTGTGCCTAGTATACGTGTGCCCGAAACTGCGCGTTCAAATAGGTTATTGCAGTGAACACACGTTGTACGCGCAACGGAATCACAGTTGATTTCGTTCTTTGTACAGGGCCGTCCCGAAGATGAAAATCAAGGGGGGGAGGTGAATAATGTGAAAAATGCCGACTACAATTTTTTTACTGAATGGATGTAGTATAATTAACTATATGTAGTCGTATTTTTACATTTTAACGTGTATATATGTGTCAGTGTCGCACGTTCCTAAAATTGACAATTTAATTATATATATATATAATAAATAGTTATATACACTGTATTACGAAATACGTAATATTTGTTTTCCGTAAGTAAAATTAGGTCCTTCTAGGTTATAATGAAACAAGTCCGACTGCCGACTGATGTTTTCGTTGGGGAGGGGGGTGAGACACTTCTTCTCGGGCAACTTTGCCTAAACACTATGACAATAGTGTTTACCTGCGATGAATAATTACGATATCGTAGTTGTTCATTTCCACGGGTAAAAATCATTACTCTCAAGTACATTGTTTATACGCACACCACGCGAGGCCTCTTGCAAAATACGTACCACCTCGGTAAACGTATATTTTCGGCACGTTCCTCGTCGAAACATTGACTAAAATTATTAATCATCATTGCTGTTATTATTAAGTACGTGTGCGCGTGTTAAACATGACGTTCAACGTGTCACACGGGGTTCATTACAGCGTGAGTAACGCGATATTTGCATAAAATTAATTTCATGTCCGATCGAACACGATATAACAACGCGATAAGTGATAAGCACACGTCGACTGCGGAGCCGGCCCAGTGGCGGGTCACGTAGCCAACACGATCCCCAACATGGTCGAGCTGAGTACTATCAACATGATCATTAAAATATACGCTTTGGCAGGGTTTTGCGTCGCCGCGTACGCGTTTTACGCGGAGACTTCATTGGAAAACGATCCGGACTTCAAGCCGTTGTGCGACATCAGGGATTACGTAAATTGTTCGCCGGCTTTTCAATCCCCGTAAGTTTGTACGCACATTTTAAATTTTATTTTTAATTAAAGCGATGGACATTCATGACGAACGATCCGAACGCTTTGAAAACGCTCAGAACTTGCTTTTGTCCGAACCGTAACGGTACACAAGATCGAATAACGATTTCGCTGTGAATACACGTGTGTAACGCAGCTATCACAGGACAAAAAATTGAGGCAGTGCTCCGGGGCCCCGAAAAACAGGGGAGTTCGGGGTCCTTGGACAGTTCTGAAATTATTTAATAAAACAATTTATTCATATATTATAGATGAACCAGTTTGTTAATATTGTAGCACGTAAAATATTATACATTTGATTAGATACGTATTAATAAAATACAATAAATCTAATAATTTTAATTAAATAGCTAATAACAATAATAATATAATCTGATAATTATCTGTTTGTTGTTTATTTTTACATTTTCATTATCTAGTTTCGTAGTGAATACACAGAATATTACATATATATTTTGAATCATCATATAAAGATAATTTTAGTCGGGGGATCTAGTTTATTTATTTCCCCGGGTTCCTATCCTATCAAGTCTGAAAAATTTAAAATATAACTGTACATTTAATTTATTCGTATTAAATATAAACCACAATGAGTGACCTATCGCCTATACAATAAGCATGAGGATAAACAAATGTTTTAGTAATTGCAAAACTAATGTGATCCTCACAGCTTAATCGTAGTAATTTTTGTTGGTACATATCTGAAAATTATTATCACTTATATCGCACATATTATTATATTATGAAATTTCGTATATTTTAGTCCTGTGATCTAATCTTATCCGTTAATAACCGTGTCGTGTTGGAAAAATGGAATAAATAATAAACTATTGTATACTGTTGTGTGAAATAATTCTTGCTCAAGCAAATAACCGTTTCATTTTTAACTAACAACAATATTTTATTTGTTTTATCATTGAAATGTAAAATGTATTATGAAACTAAAAATTGAATGATTTTATTAAAATATAACAAGTACGGCTCAAGAAAGCATAATTTGCTATTCATCAATAAGTATATTTCTACTCAATAAAATAAAATATCTTAATAATAGATGATTAATTTGCAAATCAAATTGAAAACTTAAAATTGTATCCAATAACGAAACTTCAAAAACAATGATGATAAATCTTACATCAAAACGTGCAATATTTTAATTTATAATATATTTGTAGTACTATACTGTTACACAAATGTATATGTCTGTAACTAAATTTCACTACGTATTGATTATTAATAAAAAAAAACTTTTTGATTCTTACATTTGAATTTTTTTATTATTTTATTATCCTGAAATATGAATTAATACTATCATAAACTTAAACTTGGTATGATCAATTAATAAGATAATTAAGTACCTATTACAAAACACTATTATCTATATTAAGTTTGCTGTAGTTATTTTATTTATAATCTGATATAGATATTTGAAAATGATTGGCTTTGAAAAGCTATAAACTAATTAAGATAAATATTTTAAAAGAATAATAATACTTACCACACATGTCCGACAACATTGCAACCATAAAAAATACAGATGATAAAATTTTAAATTATCGGGAACGTATAGTATAGTATTTGCATCAACATTTGATTGATTGAATCATTTTTTGTGATAATTTGTATTACTACAATTAGTCATCTTAACGTAGATCAGGTATTTAGTTGACTATATTGTATGTATTACGTTTCGCTATCATTGGTATTTATTAGTGAAACACGTTTGAAACAGTATCACTTGATTTTATACTTAAATTACTATTTCAGAACATTATTAGTATGACATAAGTAAAAAAAAGTTAAAATAATAAACACTAGAGAAAATAATAGAGCTCGATAATATAATTGGTATTGAATAATATTTTTTACATAGTGGACTAGTGCGAGCTTTAGTAATAATACGTTAAATTAAAAATTTTTAAATACGTCATCCTTCTGCAGCATGATTATCTCAGATAATTAAGGACCGGTATTTCAATGTGTACTTAAACTTAAGCTCAAGACTATGTAAAACTTAAGTATAGTTTTTTACATTTCGTTGAGGTGTATGTAACAAGTACTACTTTTTTGCGGCTTATCTTAAGGAACGCTCGAAGTATGGTTTAAGCTGGTGATTAGGTGTGGCTTGTCTACAACGATTTATTTTATCAAAATAACATTTTAATCAAAATTTAAATAAACAATAAATAGTTGTAGCGTATAGTGAATAGTTTTATATTATACCTAATAAAATTATGGATAATGATACTTTTACATGTTCAATGTGTAATTGCATTTGTAAGTAGGCTTGATCAGTCAAGAAAATCTCGAATTGTTTGTATCAATAGTTAAATTCCTCGAATGGGATGAAAAATAATTTTATTATAGATTTCGTTTAAATAAATGATGTGTGAATATTGTATTAGATTTAATTGTAAAGTTGCAAAATTTAACCATCTACAGATCGATATGAATCAATGGCAAAATAAATACGTAAATCATATTTTAGATTCTGAGCAGAGCGAGGAATGTATTGGTTTTATGATGATATTTATTTATTTTTATTTTTTATTCTGTAAACACTTTTTCTCCCTCTAAACTTGCTCAAAAGTATCAAGTGTAGTATTTTATCTGAAAGGCAATGTTCTTGAGCTGGTACTTTAGAGAGGTCATTTTTCAAATTTTCGAAACGGTACTCGAAATAAAAGCGGTTAAAGTTGAAAAACGTACGATTTCATAATTTTATAATATTAAATAATTACGGACGACGTTTTCTACCAGAAATATTACTTCAAATAAAAAATGACTAGAGATCTTATTTGTTGTTTTTTGGATTTTGTTTCTTACGGTTTAAAGTTCGAAAAATTTTAGTCGTTTTTGAGCTATTTATAGATATTTTAATTTTGGGAGTTTTTTTTTGTTGTAATTCGGTTAAAAACATTCGTAAAAACTTGAAATTTGGGTTGTTTACTTATATTATCCTTACCTAAACATGGTAAGATTTTCAAAACATTTGAGCGACTTTTGAGCCTTTTCTTTTACATTTTTTTTTCATTTTTATGATATTTCCTAATTATAAATTATAATTATATAAATTATCTTTTAATGTAAATCGTTCTTAAGCTATTCTTAAAACGCTTTGTATATCACCATAAAAACAAATTAAATTAAATAAAAAAGATTCCCTCGTCCGCTCAGAATCGTTTTTTATCGAATGCAATCATTGCATTCAAATCGAATACAGCCTTAATCATGGTGTTTTGGTTTATCTTAATCCTACGAAATACCCCAGTTGAAATATCAGCCCTTAATCATACAAATAATAATAAAAAATATCTTATTATTCTATATTGAATTTATCATATCTTATAATATTTAATTACTAATAGATTAAAATATTATATTTTATAAACAAGATAATAAAACTTTATTGAAAAATACAAAGTCTGCGCCTTGTAATCAGTGAATACAGTACAGGCGTGTCAACGGATTTGACGATTCACATTCTAATATGAGCCAGTCAATCGTGTTGTGTAGAATAATAGTATTATTTAACATGGGTAAAACTCTAGAAGTAAACGAACGAGTGATTTAATAAATTTTAAAATGTATCATTTCTTTTATTATTAACTGATATCCTTTAATTTGCATGCCGTTTTTATTGAAAACCCCAAAATTCAACCATTGACGTCCATCGGCCCATTAGCTCAGTTGGTTAGAGCGTCGTGCTAATAACGCGAAGGTCGTGGGTTCGATCCCCCCATGGGCCAGAAATTTTTTTTTTATTAAATTAATTGAAAACGATCGTGTTTTCTAATACCATTGGTTTAATAATAAATTTTATTTTAGTTTTTATAAAATTAATACTAATATTATATTTTTAATTTTAAAAACTGTTATACAAATTCATACAAATTTCATACTAAATATTGGTGAAGAATTTTTTTAAAAAATGCCATATATATGATGTAAGTATTATGTGTATCTAGTTTTATTTATTATATATTTTCTCGAACTTTTTCAAACAGTCAAGAATGAAATGAAAAATTAACCAAAACCATTGTTATGAACTATACAACTGTTAAGCGGTTTGAAAATATTTGTTTCAAATAAATCAATGTATTGCAACTTTGAAAATCGAAACGGTTGTCCTTGAAAATGCGGTGCACGCACATTTCAAATAAACCGACCACAATTTTTTGCTAATTGTATAATGAAATGTCTTACAAGAATGTTAACTATTTGCAGATACGCCAAGGGGTTCGGTATCGTCGGGTACGTGTTCGGCGAAGATGTATTTTTCAATGTTCCCAACGGACTCGTCGGAATGATATTCTACACCGTATCGTTCCTGTTGAGTACGTACACACAACTTATAATACTATAAAATATAAATGATCGAATGTGTACAACATTACATATTATTCTATTCAGAGGAATATTATCTTCGCGGAAAATCGTCCGTGTTGTCCAAGAGATGAAATCCGAAAAACCAATTTTACCCAGGCGTGGTTTCAGAGACTTAACAGATGGGGAGGGGGTATTTTTTTTAGCTATCGCTAAATTTCAGAGGGATCTTAAAAAATATACTAACCTGGAATACAAGTTTGACAATAAATAATCTCTTGTATTCACACATTACACTTGTTTTTATTTAATAAAATATTTATACATTACGTTCCTATATTATGATACACAACTTAAATTAATTTCATAATATGGTTTTTAGACAAAATAAAATTATTAGGTAGGCATCTAATTAGATGATCGGGATTTTACAGCTCACCAGGACAAAAATGTATTAAAAAATTTTAATATTTGAAAAGCCTGGGAGATTCATGACCCCAGTGCCTCCCCCTCTTGGAGCCGTGCTTTATCTTATCTCTTACACGACCGTAGTACTTTTCAATGATTATGCGCAAATAGTTATGCTGTACATAATATGTACTGAGTCAATATGGCTAAATATTTTTCAAATTTTGGTTTGGACGCGTGCTTTTGAATTTTATCGGATTAACCGATCTCCAGCTTTCTAATCAAGTTATAGCTTGTTTTTACACCCTGACAAAATATGTCACACAATACGTAGACCATTTGATATTGTTTCTCTTAAAGTATTATAATACATCAATTATATTTTGTATTATGCAATAGAGATTTATGATAAATAAATTGGTGTTACTATTTAAGTATCGTCAATGGTCGAAGTGACTCGAATAAGTGGTCGTTAAAATTTCGTAACTAATCAATATAACGTACCTTAAAACTAAATATTTCATGTTGAATATATATCTTTACTTGAGATCAAATCTATAATATTATTACTAGTAACCACTATAAAATATTCAGACCGATTTTTCAGAAGAGCGTGTTATTTGAAAACAAAAATTAGCAAAGAATTGAATGAAAGAAAATTAAAACCAATAGCATCGTGTAGTGTAGTAATATGTCATCCTTCTGTTTTTCACACCTCAAACTTTTATCACCATAAATTATATTTTAAGTATCATATCGTACTGCGGAGCCCACGGGTTTTCCTTAAACACGTACAACTATAATGATGATGACACTCCACCCTTTCCCATCATATATTAAAATCTACATTATCATCTCATATAAGTAAAGGAATGGATGGATAATTGCTAGGACTGGGACCGGTATCCTAAGGCTAATGGCTACCAATGCAACAGTTGCACAACATGATAATCCAGCTATGATGTGGGTGCTATCGATAGTGACATTTGTAACCGGGTACTATCGATCACGAGTGGGACCTGTATAACCTGTTGATTTACGTTGGTCTTTTAATTTTCCTTTCGTTTCCTTCCAGGTTTCTCGAACAACGAAAAAATCGTAAACGCCCAATACTACCTGGCGATCGCGTCGAACGCGTCCACCGTTTACCTGGCTATTGTGTTGGCTTTCGTCGTCGGAGAACTGTGCTTGGTGTGCCTGACCACGTACGTAATAAACGCCGTGAGCCTGTTGTGCGTCTCGTCCAAACGGTGTCGGTTAACGCGCAACAGAAATGGCTGCAAAACGAAAGGCGATTGAAAGAAATCGAAAAAAATCACAACGAACCCGACCCAAACGAGACGGAAACCAGCGCGCGTATTTTATTATTTATTATAATCGACCGAAAACGATTCGGGTTTTTGTACACCTCCTCCGGATGAATAAACAAAAATTCGTCAGACATTACGTGTTATACGTGTTACGATATTCGTGCCTACTCGGTAACAGGAAAGAACAAAAAAATAAATAAATAAATCTTATCGCATAGTTTTACATTATACGTCGTTACAAGCGTTTGCCGATTCGCGTGGGCGAACACGTACGTATAACGTACGCAGATCTAACATGGAATCTCCCGCGGCGGCAGCGAATATCCAACCGAGTGTGGGTCAGATGGAATGCCACGGTGGAATCGATTTTTTTTTTTTTTTGGGGAGTGCCCTGCTACACGACGAATCGTCGAAAACAAAACGCGCGCGCAGACCCGTCCATATTCGTATGGCACATGCTATATTACATTAAACAGGTTGAGGTCGACCGAGACGAACGACATTGAAACGGTATGTCGTCGGTACACGCCTAGGTACTCGAACTAGGAACGGGCGCGACTGGGCAACCGTGGTCGAAAAATAAAATCAAGCCTAGTCGATAATGATGTTATTCTTATTGTCATATTCATATTGCCCTCGCAAAAAAGTGTATCGGAATCATCGACAATAGTGGTAACTGATACACGTTCACACGCGGTTAGGGCTCGCGACGTTTTTTCGGTCAACGCTATGGGTCGACGAGTAATTTATTCGCTTCCCCGTTGACCGCGGTCTTCTAAACGGATCGACAAACGCCCACGTTCCCGAGGGACCTGCCGCGCGAACGCGATGAACCCGAATAACATCGGTGTACACATGTGTGCTTACACGCGATGCGCAAGTGCCAGGTTTCGAACAAACTTCGTGTACACGAACAGGAAACACTCGTTTGCAGGAATCTTCGAAATTCATTATGCGTAATACATATGCGTGCCGTGCGTCTGCTGTGGTCTTAATTTAAACACAAGAAACGAAATGTCGTTTGGTAATCATTGATCGGACGGTTACATTTCGACTCGTCCATTCCTACGCGTTTTCAATCAATTAATAAAACCGATCAAATCTGTCTTTGCAGAGCCCGTTAACAGTGTAAAAGTGAAAAACACAAGCATAAGCGTGCACAGACGTTACTGGCAGAGCAGTCATACATAACACATTAACATTTAATATTAACAAAAAATTTGAACTGCGTAACTTCATTTAACTTAATAATAATATTTTTCCGATATTCTTATACGTGTATTTACCGTTTACGGACGTTTCGACAGGGTTGAACATAATATGGTTATTTATTATTGTGATGATATTGAATATTTCAGTGAGGGAAGGAAGATTCGCACGGAGTAGTCAAGTGCCTAACCTGACTACCCCGAGCTTATAAATATAATATTACGGTATATCAACAAAAAAACTTGACTTGGTTTAAAACTAATTCATAATTAACAGTAGTAAAAAAATATAATTTGTATAATAATATTCGATAAGAACAGTGATGATATTAATCTACACAATATAATGCATTTTGTATGGAAAAAACTAATTAATTACTTATAATAATAAATACAAAGGTGTTAATAAATAACATTTATAAATGTATTGAAAATAATAAACGCATGCACTCAACCCTGCGCAGTGATTCAAACGAAAACCGGGTGTTAAACGTTTACAGAAAGATTTAAGGACACGGAAAACATTTTTAGAAAGTAGCGCGAAAAAAAAGGGAAAATAACCTCGTAACGTGTCGTTCGGCGACAACCGCAAACAATAACACGTAGGTAAGGACAACAAAAGCGGTTTATTATTATTATATTTTTTTTTCTGGCGAATCTCTACTGGGCACATGTAAATATTGTAAATTCCCCAAAAATTTTTTGCTACCGTATTGCACTAACGTAAATTCCCCCAATAAAATTAGAACCATTTAGAGTAACCCAGAAGACACCACGTAGAGGCGGTTCTAGTTATCCTCCAAAAATATTCGTATTTTTAATTGCATATATATTTCTTTGTTCATATTTTATAATTAGAAAAATATCATACAAATAACCATTATGAGTAAACATTTCACGGTCCCTTATACTTTTTATTGATTTCATTTTGGCTATGAATTACTAGTATTGAATTAAATTTTGTACTTCTTGATGATTGATAATTGAAGAGGTCAATACAAAAACTATGTTAGTCCATATTTGAAGCAACATAGCAATTTTTCCACATACAGTCTGGGCAGAAGCATCTTCCGAATTAACAAAATCCATAAATACTTGTGAATCATTCCGTGCTCATTTTAAATCAAATTTTAACCATAGCCATCCAAACATTTTTATGTTTATTAATATACTAAAAAATATTCGATTAGAAATTTACATAAAATTACAAAGCATACACAAACCAAATAGTTGCAATAATAGTAAGTTAAAAAGACGTCAAAAATTATTAAACTAGCTAATAGAAAATTATAAAGAACAAAAAATTACTACATTTCATTATATAAAAACCGTTTCACATTATTACTCCATCAAATATGCAGTTAAAAATACAAATATTTTTGGAGGATAACTAGAACTGCTTCCACGTGGTGTCCTCTGGGTTACGCTAAATGGTTCTAATTTTTTTAGGGGAGTTTATGTAAGTGTAATACGGTAGCAAAATGTTTTTAGGGGAATTTACGTTAATATAATATGGTAGCAAAATGTTTTTAGGGGAATTTACTATTTAATTTTTTAGGGAAGTTTACATTTGCCCTTTCTTCTGTATAATGGTGTGTACAAGCATAATGTAGGTAGTAGGATTCGTTTGAACTTGTCGGCCTCTGCAGCCACCTTATGCAAAGTTTATTTTTAGAAAGTTAAAAAATAAATTGTTAAAGGTTTAACATGATAACTGGCTTACTGGATTAACTTACTTAACTGGCTAAATCTTCTTCATAAATCTTGATATGACGTATATTGTATACACTGTCTTATTGTTTGTATTGGACTTATTACAAAATATAATTATTTTGGAAAAAATTTCTAGGGTAGGAAAGATACCTCTGGATACCTCTTAGTGACGCCTATGGTCCTATCAATCAGTTGGTTTGAACCGTAATTCGTGCTGTCAGCGGATATGGTAAAAGTACAGTGTGTGTGATACGGAAAGTAATTAAAAAATCGATTTGCGCAGTGTATTATGAATAGAGAGTGAGCATCTATATGTCCATCACAATTTGTGAACATATCTCAGCTACTACTTAGTCATATACGACTGCATTTGCGTACATATTACTTTTTACATGTACATTTGCGAAAGGTTATAATACAAAAGCCGAATCAAACGCGTGCGAAACACGACGACGGAGTTACGTATACATACGAGTATAGGGCCGCCTCGAAAGGGGGTCTTGGGGGGTATCACCCCCCCCCCCCCCCCCAACAACAACAAAAACACCAGTCGGCAATCGGACTTGTTTCATTATGGCTTAGAAGGACTTATTTTTACTTACGGAAAACAAAACTACTTATTATACCTAAAATATAAAATATTATATATATATATAATTAAATTGTCAATTTTAAGAACGTGCGACATTGACATATATATACATGTTAAAAAGTAAAAATACGACTACATATAGTTAATTATACTACATATATTGAGTAAAAAAATTGTATTAGGCATTTTTCATATTATTCACCCTCCCCCTTGATTTTCATCTTCGGGACGGCCCTGTACGAGTATATATAATACGTAGTCGTATTTTTTTATATATACATTACATCAACATGTAATATACATACGACTATACGTACGGACGTTGTATTATTAGTGCAGTAAAATTTCGTGCTAGTGGCGGCTCACGCCGAATCACATTGAAAAATCGACTTGATATTACTTAGTCCTTACGTAGATATTACGTATAAAGTACAGGTTCGCACAGCATGTTTGCTGGATATATCCGTAAAATATCCGTAAATATTAATGGTTTTCATCAAATTTTTAGATTTATCGTAACTACCTAACAGGGCACCATATGATAATAAAAAAAACCGTGTTTTCATTCCTCAACCGGATTTGAAAAATACATTTTTAATTTTTAATTTCTATAAAATTGAAAAGCAGTCAGATTAGGAAATTAAAATGTTTTTAGGAACAAGTATGGTAAGTATAAACCCAATTATTATTTACATATTTATTGCTACGATACATTTTGAAAAAAATGGAAGGCATATATGATTAGTCTTAATTGCTGTTGTAATTGGTATAAAATGGATAACCTTTTCGACAGCAGAAGCTATATATAATATAGTGTATCGGCATTCATTCATCTCATCGATAGTAAGACGCACTGCTGAAGCCGCACATTTGAGTAAAATAAACAAACCCATTATGAAGTAAACGATTTAGGCGAGATAAAAATTGTCTAATTTAAATTAATTTATTGCAACAACATCACATTTAACCGTAAATGTTTTCCTGCTTCAGTTTTGGGTTTTCAATTTCGTTATTTTAAAATGTTCATAAAATTGCTAAGTCATAATTTTTTATGTAATTGAAAAACGCAAAAGTTATTTATTTAAATAAGCTAAGGAATGAAAGTAGGGATTTAATATTAAATTTAAAAATAAAGAAAATTCGTATTGACGGAAATAATTCCCAAAAAAAATACACTGGACTATCTTACATACGTATATATATATATATATATATATATATATGTGAGTGTGTGTGTGTACGAAAACAATACAGTTCCGGTGATACTGATTAATGATTGATTAAAAATTTTAATGCATTTAATGCTCCATTTTAGCGAGGCTAAGTTAAACGCTACAAATAAAATACCGCGTTTTATAATGATCTTAAAGGGACATAGAGAATCGTTGTATTCGGAATATAAACAGAAAATGTTTGAAGATTGTATATTTCGTTATATTTTTAAATTTATCTATTAGTTGAGAGGTACTCGTATTTCAATTTTTTTTTTCATTATTTAATACATGAACATGAATAAGATAGATATATAAGCGTTACGTTAAAATTGGTATAGCACCTCGGTCTCCTGAGACTTAGATCCGACACAGGTCCAAACAAAACAGTACACAATAATATTTTATGTCAAATGTGCAATTTATGTATTAAACTTTTCTATCGCACAACACTACCTACCCATCCCATTTTGATCATGAAGTAGCTGCTTCGATAAAACTTGCATCGCACTGCCTCTGCTGATTTCAATAATACTCTTCGAATCGATTCTCAATACACGGTATTAATATTTCGATACAAGTCGTACAAGCTGTGCGCCTGTGTTTCACGTGTTGTGGGCCGACCGACCACAAAGTGCCAACGGTCGGTGCATGGTGCACGGGTGGTTCCGCGTTCTCGCAGATAACCCAGCGGCTGTGCACTGCAAAGAGATCGCGATCGCGAGTTTTTAACTTTTGTTGTTCGGAAAATCAATATCGGTTGCATAGGTTATCGTAACCTTTTGATTTCGGAAGAAAAGAAAAAAAATCCATCATCCACACGCGTAATCGTCGGCCAATCAAGCACTGCGACTAACCAAACTACTACACCAAACTAACTCGTGCTTTCCTAATTAAGAAAGAAGACCCACCCATTTGCCCGACCTGCAACCATCCTATGACAGTTAAACACATCCTTACGTATTGCAGAAAGTACGAAATACAACGTCTCAAGTATAATTTAACTCAACATCTTGTTGAAAACATCAATATCGACACAATTATTGTTCTCAAATTCCTATCGGTACAGAGCTTCATAAAAAAATGTAATGTAATTAAATATATTCCTGTTAATGTTATATGCAACCTTTATTTATACTACTTTAGTTATATCAAATAAGCTTAAATTAAGTGTAACAACCCTTTTTTAATATAAATTTATGTAATACTTTTGTAGCCAATGGCCCCAATCGCCGAGATATAAATAAAAAAATAAATAAATAAAAAGCACTGCGAACTCGATCGGTTTTCACATATCAACGAATCCAATATCCTACATTATATACCAGTGATGCCCAACCTTTTTCGTTTGGCGGGCCACTTTGGTAAACAATTATTTTCAAGCGGGCCATAAAGTATAAAAGTACAAAAATAATCTTATATATTGGACTTGTTTTTTTATCTTTTATTGTCTATTGAAAAGATTATGAAGGTACACATCGTAAGAACACATTAGTTTGATCATTATGTTATTTTAAGTACACGGGTGATATCGATATTTAAATGTAAATTTTGCGTATGAAAATGGCAAACAGAAAAAAAACGCAAATATATTGATGATTGCCGAATTTTTAATGGTCTATAAATTACTTTTTCATTGAAATTAATGGAAAAGCCGTTTGTATTGTGTGTCGTGAAACGGTTTCAGTTTTTAATGCTAGCTCCACACTCTCGCGAGGTCGCCTCGTCGAGAGTCTAGTCGAGTTAACGCGAGGCGAGGCAGCACACGAATGCATAGTCTACACTCTCGTGTAGTCTCGTGACTCACTCAGTTGTTTCTAGCGGTTGTACAAAATGGACGTGGTTGAAATAGCAGCTGCGGCTGCATTGTGTGCATACAGTTATCATAATTTTCTAAATTTAAGCCACTCAAAAAAAATTAAGCAACCCAACAAGAGGAGATGGTGGACAACAAAAATACACAGAAACAGAACAAAGTAAGTTAGTTTGATATTAAGTATTGATATTAATGGCGTAATAAGAAAAATGAAGGAGAGAATAATTATAATTTGTACTACTCTTTATTTTCTCATAACATTTTTCTTTCAGGTAAAGCATGGAAAATGTATTTGTAGAATTGTTATATGAACCTTTAGGCGAGTTTGAAAATTTTACTAGAATGTCATTATCAGATTTTGAATATTTACTCACTTTAATTTCACCTATTATTTCAAAACAAGATACTCAACTGAGAGATTCAATCCCAGCTAAGATAAGACTAGCAATTACACTACGATTTTTAGCTACAGGTGATAGTTATAAAAGCCTTCACTTTTTGTTTAAAGTATCTAGCCAAATAATATCAAAGATTGTACCAGAAGTATGTGCAGCAATCAACCAAGTTCTTAAAAATGAAGTGAAGGTAAAAATATTATAATTATTTATTTAATAAATAACACTTTTCATAGTAAATTTATATTTTAAATGGTGCAAAAGAAAATAACATTTTTTTTATTTGAACAACCTGTTTGTAAAATAAAATAAAAATTTAACAATAAAAAACATAAATATTAACTTTTTAAATATTTATATGAAAACATTTTTAAACAAATATTAGAAATTAAAATAAATTAGTTACTTTGTGCTAGAATAACTAGGAACATAATTATATAAGCTAAATATTAATACTACACTATCATCACTGGTTGTTACTTTCTTCATAATTACCAACAGTAGTGTAATAAGTTGTGTCCACTATATTTTGAATATGAGAGTTAGAGACTGTCAATTGGTTTGAAGTATTACTTAGTGTATTTGAATTTGAATAAGTAGAATTTGTCGTTAAAGGTTGTTCTGGAATAAGTATTGAAAGTGGTTGACTCGGCGAATCAGAAAAAAAAGTTACAGTAGATGATGATTTATTTGCAGAAAATGTAGGCTGTAGTGAAGATAACAAGGGATTATTAAGCCGATGATAGCGTTGAACAAACATTCCATCAATATCGTACATAAAAAGTTCTCGTTCATTTTCCGGTAACTTACGTAATTTATTTGCGAGTATCCTTCCATATAAATCATACTCATCCTCCTCGTGTTTTTTATTTAAAACACTTTCTAAAGTATTAAACGCCCTCTTCATTTGTCTCCCAGCCTCTTCAACTTCAGGATTTCCTAGTCGGCGAGATGTTTGTCGTTGTATCAGGAATTTTCTTGTGTTGGTTGACTAGTTATATTGTTAGGAGAATTAAATTCATTGTCGTCGTCCTTATCATTTTCTAATGTTTCCTGGTCAGTTATTTGCGAAATGTTTCCCTAAAATATTAAAAAAGAGCATTTAAATCCGTTATCTAGTAATTACATTATACAATATAATGCCTATAAATATTAACTATTTATTTCAATTTATATTTCAGCTACCATCAACTTCAAGTGATTGATTAGAAATAGAAAAAGGATTTGGAAAACACATAGTTTTGCAATGCCCAGTTAACACTGGTTCAGAATACTACAATTATAAAAACTCGTTTAGTATTGTGTTAATGGGATTAGTTAGTAGTGACTATCGTTTTCTATTTGCTGATATAGGGAGCCAAGGTAGAATTTGCGACGGTGGCGTGTTTAAAAATTTTTTGCTGTGGAAAAAAATTTGCTCAAACAGCCTTAACATTCCTGCTCCTTCTCCCCTTCATGGCTCAAATGTTGATTTACCATATGTTTTCCTAGGAGATGAAGCATTTGCTCTTCATACCAACTTGATGAAACCATTTCCCGGAAACCATGAGATTGGCTCTCCAAAACGCATTTTTAATCAAAAATTATCAAGCTCCCGTGTTGTGATTGAAAATGTATTTGGAATAATAACTACTAAATTCCGAATTTTCAAAAAACCAATTTCAATAGAGTTAGAAAAAGTTTCCATCATAACAATGACATGTGTGCTATTGCATAATTTTTTAAGGAGAAATGAAACGGCTGCATCAATTTATACTCCTCCCAGTACAATTGACATTTGTGATAATACTGGAGTGATAATTCAACCGGGTTCATGGAGAAGAGAAATCGGCAAAAATTGTGCTATTAGGCCTATCGATCAAGTACCACGCAGATCACCAGAAAATGCAATACAAATAAGAGAACAATGTACGTCATACTTTTATAATAATAATTAATACCTTTCAATAAATAACTCTTTCATGCACAGGTTTTTGTATGTTTTTCAGACCTTAGTTGCACGTGTATTTAATTTTTTTTTTTTTATGTATATTTATATATATATATATATAGATAGAGATAAACATAAACTAGTAATTATGAAATAATTATATTTACCTTTTAAGTATTTAATGTCACGTTGCAATCGTTTAGTTTTTCAAGAAAACTTTCCATTTGATCATATAAAAACCATATTGGTCGATAAATATCGTTCTGACCGGCTCCTGATTTAATGAACGCTTTTATCTTTCTCAAATAGCCCCGAAATGTAGCCATAATTGAATTTTTTTTATTTTTCAAATCTTCTATGGATATATTCAAAATCTTGCTAATTCTGCACCATGCGTCATTTATTTTTGCCTTATCTTTGTGATTACCATGCTTTGCATTCCATAAAATCTCTTCTGTTTGGTATAGCTCCACAAATTTAATCGAAATTTCGTTCGTCCAATCAGCCATTTTTGCATAAAATGTTTTGATTTCTTTTTGTTTCGTTAACTGAGGACTCGTGAGCTCAGGCGAGAGTGAAGTAGGTACGCCTTGCCTCGTGTCTCGTGGTCTTTTGACTCGCGACCAAAATACCGACTCGGAGTGGAGCGCGCACGAGGCGAGGTGAGGCAAGGTGAGGCGACAGAGTGAACCGACTACACTCTCGTGCTCGTGCTACCTCGTGGCATCTCGGCGAGAGTGTGGAGCTAGCATAAAGAATTTAATATCAAACGACATTATGAATCAAAAATTGTCCATACATTTAAAATTTTTTTTTATTTTAGAAAATTCGTAACGGGCCACATAGAATATCTTTGCGGCCACATGTGGCCCGCGGGCCGCAGGTTGGGCACCACTGTTGTATACGTTATAATATATAGAGATTTTATAGGGTTCTATACAATCTGCTGGTACGTTCTAGCAGGGCCGGAACTACGGGGTGGAAGACAAGGATTCATCCCCGGGCGTAACATTTTAAAAGGTTGTAATTTTCGTTATTATTAACAACTAATTTGATATTTTTAACTTCATTAAATACTGATATTAGGTTAAAACTCAATAAGTACGATTGTATATTGATTATGAGAACACAATTTATTTGAGTATTTGTTTATTAGTCTATGGATAGGGCGTAATTTTAACATTTTACACGGGCGTAAAAATTCTTAGTTCCATCTTTGCGTTCTAATGTTTCGGTGTATCGAATAAGTGTTTTCTCGATAGTGTTTTTCCATCTGTATATGATTACTACGTGCTCGTTAAAGTTGATCGAATTTCCATTCAAACATAATCTTATCTTATCGTAAACGCGGCAATGTTTGTTCGCATGTTCAATTATAGATGAACGATCACGTACAATCGTTTTGCGGAATCGTTTGATTGTTAATTTAAACCACGAGCTGAAGCAATTATAATAGCCAAGTGCCGAACATCGAGTAAGTAATAAGCTGTTGATAAAGTCGTTCGATTTGAAATTCGTTTACAATACAATTAATGTGGCTCGACAGACCAGTACATTATGTATAATTTAGACATGAACAAAAGGTAAAAATTATAAGAGTTGTTATGCAATAGCAAATATTTAAATTTGTTTGAGGATAAATCGTTATTTTATGCAATTTCGTAGACATTTAAATTTCAAACGGCCATACATTTTTTTCTTAAAGTCCGGTAGACATTTTTTTAAAGTTATTAGAAGAATAACTTATGGATAACCTTGTGTTAAAATGTTACACCTTAAGTATAAATAGAAAATATTTTATGAATTTTTAACTACAAAATAACATGCAAATTATCGCTATTTTGACTTACAAATTTCATACAAATTTGGACTTTATGGGCTTATGTGTGGAACGATTTCCAATTCATTTTTAGGTTCAAAAAGTATAATTTATAATAAACCTTGTATTAAGTTTTCAAGAGTTCTCTTACAGCCAAATTTTTTTATCGGTAAAAAAAACTTAGAAAAATTGAAAATTGAAATTGTCTATAAATAAGTCAAAAAATTTCAAAATACTTCAAAAACGTTACCATGTATAGAAAACGCTAATTTAAATATTTGGTGAAAATTTTAAGTGTATGCGGTTTTTGTATTTGAGTTAGAACATTTAAAAAAAAAAACTGTTTGCCAAAACGTAATTTTGCGTGAAAATTCCCATTTTTTAATATTTTTTTTATGGTTTTTTTCGATGCTCTTAAAAAGTATTGAAAAAGTTTAATTTTTGGCTTACTCAAGTATCATCTACATTCAGTTTCCTTTCAGAAAAGTTGCTGTTTAAGAAAATCGAAGCATTTTTACTGCCCTAAAACGTGATGACGGAGAAAAAAAAAATAAAAAAAAACACACATCATTATAAAACCAATAGATTCCATCACTCAGTTCAGAATCTAAAATATACAATTTGCATTGAAATCCGGGCCTTAGTAATAAGTAATAACTATTATAACTGTGCCTGTGTACGAGGACATAAACCAAGAAATAAACTACAAAAATACATCATGGCGGCAGGTCACCTTCATCATCGATTTCCAGGAAAATAATAACCATAACATTGCTAAAAATAAACGAAAACGAAATCCAAATACATCATTTAAATGAAGACATTTCGCTGAATAACAACGGATAAAAACAGAAGAATTGCTCTGAAAACTCAGTGAATTCTAGGACTATAAAGATAATAAATAAAATAAAAAATAATAAGACATAATACATATTTGTCGACTATCCGTAAGGACGTGGTATCGAAAGAAAAGTGTTGATACTTTTACTTGGTATTGAATCAAATGAAAATACCGATATGAGTAAAATATCGTAACGAAAGGAACAATTTGAGTAAGAATCGAGAGAAAAGTATTGATCCTTTTACTTCGTCGTATCGTCGTATCGAATCGAATTAAAATAATGATAATGGTAAAATATAAAAAAGACCAATATGAATAATCGTCCGATTAAGAGGAAACTTCAGTGCCGCAAAAACCGGGTGTGCAGTGTGCCGCGCACACGGGCCCCAAGACTTACATACATTTGGGGGCCCCCTAGTCCCAGCTTATAATAAACTACACTTTACAAACACACAATTATTTAATAATATTATATTATTATTTTATAATAAAAAGAAAATTTTTTTAAAATTCAGGTAAGGATGTTATAATATTTTAGAGTAATATAATATTTAACAATGAGTCTATTGAGTATTTGAGTAGGCATACAACATACCTACCTAAACTACTTAAATAAATTTACTATATAAATATGTGGTGAAGTATAATATACAACAGTTGTAAGTATTTTTTGATATATATATATATCATAAGCTAACTGATGTGAAATATGTTTTAAAACCTAAAAAAATTGATACTTAATAAATAAAACGTACAACAAATATAAATCCTAGGAAGGGACTTAATATAATTACCGCACACGGGCCTCCTATTTTGTAGTTGCGACACTGGGGAACCTATTGCGCTATTGTATTGTGGACTGTTGTTTCTGGTCCGTGGAAATAACAATATAATCGTATTGAGTATAGACTATAGTATGATGACTAATTTATGTAAACAAATCCTCCATCACGCGCGAAAACCGTTTTACTAGAAAATAATTATTGTACGATACCATTCGACCATTCGATTACTTTTGATTTTTGAACAAATATGGCGGTTAGTAAATGATTCGATACAGTGGCGTAGCTAGGATTTTCTGAAGGGGGGTATTAATTATAATTATTAAATATTATATATAATACGTACAAACTAAAACTTTTATTTTAATTAATTAATATGTATACATAATGTCTGTAATAGAGATGTAATGTATATTCGAATTCGGATAGCTTTACCATAAATTATTCGAATATTTGACTATTCGAATATCAGTATTCGATGCTACAATACCTATTATTATTAAACGTTTGTGTTGCACGAAAACGTAAACGAATAATTTTCGTCACGTATTGCCGCAATCACGATAATGTTAACCTGTATACATATGTAATTAGTATTGTGCATCATTTTATATTTCATATTGTATTATCGATTTACCTATATTCCTATCATAATGTAATATATGATACGACTCAAGGGGGGTGTCATATCTACCAAACACCCCCCTTGTATACGCCACTGATTCGATACTATTCATTCGATATCAGTATTTTTTTATCAAAATGAGTAAAGTATCGAAACCATGGTATCGATACAAAAAGTACTTGTATCGAAAGAAATGTGTCGATACTTTATTGGTATCGATAGTATCTCAACGTCCCTAACTACCCGTCGACCACGGCACTCAACGTGAACATAGATTATGATTGAAATAATCGCGATTCGGGGATGTGAAGTTTAAACCGATTGTACCTAAACGAACATGTTATAAACTGGGACGTGTCGAAATCATTACAATACACAATACAATCCTTGGGAACATTGCGGTCTACGCAGTGTCGTAGGACGTAACATTGCATGGCCGAGCGTATATCATTATATATGATTGATCACGATATAAACGCACTCGCGTCAATAGCTATTAGTCGATGGATTATAAGAGCTTCAACACTAGGTTCGGTACGCAAATAATACATATATAGGTGAACCGTGTACCTTGTGTTTGCGGTCATATTATATGCGTACGTATGTTTAGCAGTCTTGTAAAGAATACTTTTATTTTGTGTTCAGAATACTTTATAGTTTTCAATAAATATATCTAGAATAGATTTTTGGAATACTTGAAAAATTATTCGAACACTTTGAGAATAGTATTTTTTAATACAGTTTTTTTTTTTGTTTTTTCGTATCGATGTCAAGGGATGATAGCAGACGAACGACGACAAAACACTGATCAACGACAACAATTCATCACCATTGATGTTGTATTTGGTAATTCCGTCACTCATTCAGACAAGGCATTAAAAAACATTTTCCCCTAAGACCATAAAAAAGTGTTGGATATCGCCAATAGTGTATTTTTTCACACACACATATACATATCCAATATATTACGTATATTGGCTAATTTGTAATTTTTTCTATACAAACATGAATTATCAAATATATCAAATATAGTGTCGGTTTGGTTCATGATTGGGCCTTCGGCAAAAAATTTACTAAGGGTCCCTAAACAACATAGTATTGGAGGAGATTCAATAAATATCTACTAAAATTGTTTTTCTCGATACGCTCAAACTCTACAACAAATATTAATTTTTTTTTTGTTTTTAAATTTTTCCAAAGCCAATATTATAGAATTATCATTATGTTCGTGTATGCGACCGTTAACAACACTTATCTCAATTTTTCAAAATATAAACAATATTTGTTCGATTTCGATCAAAAGAACAAAAATGTATAAACTATAGCGGTTCTAATTCTATTAAATCACGTCAATGATATTTCAAGAGAGACTTTAGGGTATCATCCAAATAAGATAAATTCTTTATTAAGGTTTTAAAAATGTAACACATGATCAGATCGATTTTTATTAGAATTCACTTCTGGTGTACAGTCAAGAAGGTGAAACTGTTTAGTAGGTTTTTCTCTTTCATAATACTTTATCCAATCGGTTTTGAAAATGAAATATGGCAATATTAATTACTACCATAATTCATCGGATTTTTTGTATTAATACCTACCAGTGGTGGACACAGGGAGGGGTTTTGGGGGTTCAACCCCCCCTTCGAAATGAAAGGATTATTAATTTCAAATGTAGTTATCTTATCTTATATACCTTAAAAAAAATGAATTGTTAAAAATACGATTAAAATATGCTAAAAAAAAATGTTTTTTTAAGAAAAGCGAATTTGTAATAATTTGTAATTTTCTAAACGTTCTATAAGGTATTGGTACTTAAAAACTCAAATTTTTGAAATTGCATGATAGCAATACTTCGTAAAAATAATGCCTGTTTGTAAGTCATTTATTATCAGTAAATAAAAATAAGTAAATATACGTAATCGATATAATATTATTTACAATGATACATTATGATTAACGGTTTCCCAAAATTTTGTGTTGTATGATTATGTGTTAACGAACGACAATAGTCAATCTATAGCAAATAGTCAATTATTTCAAAATAATGGTAATCAGGCTCGTATTTAGAGGGGGCACGGGTAGGCACATGTCCGGGGGCGTCAAGTCTCAGGGGCGGCAAAATATTTTAGCAAAATTAATTTTAAAAATGGTGTACCTAATGAAAAAAAATAAAACAATAAAAAAAAGAAAATAGTACGTTTTATTATGTAATAATTTGTTTAATTTGTTGGTTAAAAAAAGTATTGAAAGATCTTCATTTATAAGTTATATTTTAATATTAAAGAATCTCGATTATAGACGAAATAATAAGTGTTATATTATTATTATTATTTTTTTTTTTTTTGGGGGGGGGCATAAATAATATGCCCGAGGCGCCAAATTTTTAAATAAGGGCCTGACGGTATTATTCTTATTTTTTCAAAACCCCTACCGAAATTTTTTTCTGCGTCCGCCTCTGATACTTACTTTATTTCATGTTATTAATAATCAGTAACCAGGATTATAAATTATTTATAAACACAAATACATCCAAATTACGTATTTAAATATAATAATGAAAAAAAACCAAAAAAAACTTATTCAAAATACGTATTTCGAATATATTTTTTTAATGTATTCAGAAAAGCAATCAAGTACAAGAAAAGTATTACGTACGTTTATTCGAATACTTAACTACACTGTTGGTTAGCAATGAAACCAGCTATGTAATCAGTGATATCATCAATAGTACACTTCAATAACTCTACGTTGTTTGTAATATTCAACGAAGGGATAAAATCTGATTCTTTTAATGTTTTTAATTCCATTAAAATAATATGTGATAGCGTAGAAGTGAAATACGAGATAACATATTCGGTAACAGTAAATCGTATCATTGTTTGTTATCAATAATTTACGCCTCACTCTTTATCATTCTTGCTGCAGGTTCGTTTCTCATTTCACGCAGTTCACGATCGTGTCGCTATCTTTCGGACGACTCCAGCGACCTGTACGGCCGCAGAGGCGCTCGTAACGGCACAGACAGTCGTCGCCACTATCGGCCGCTCGTCCGACAGTTTGAAAATCAGCACAGGACCGGTGATCCTGCGTCGACAGTCGGTCGGACCGACTCGAATCGTACGCGACCGGACGCGCGTAGTTTCGTGTCATCCGTAGATGTCGGTACAACCGCAATCCTTGAAACCAGGGCTGAAGCACAAATCGCTGAACATTGCGCTCTCGCTTGTAACGATTTCGCCGCGGACCGCAAGTATATATACGGTTGGCCGCGATAGAACGTGCGGGAGTGGTGTGTCCAGTGATGGCATGCTGAACATCGATCCCTGAGTGAAGTTTAGGCCGATCTGCTCATGCGTGTTCCATCACATGTTCCGGTGTCGCGGTTGGAGGACACTCCCGATGCCGCCCGCGCCGCCCGGTTGCAGTGTCCCAGCACAATCCTACGACGCGCTATGGGTTTCTTCCGCACAGAGAGGCACACTGTCCCGTATGCATCCGAACGCGCGTGTATCCTACACATCCCAAAAACGGCCCTGCTGTTCGCAGGTTGCCCTCTTTTTTTTCCTTTTTTCTTCAATTTTTTTATTTTTTTCATTTTTCCTTCCGTCGATCACACCCTGTTTTTGGTTCTTCGATTTTGATTAACGCGCGCGCACCGTTTTCATTATCTATTGTTATTCATGACCGAACGACATATTTTTCATCTTCAAAGCGAACACTTTTTGCCGTTTTCGACATTTTTACGCGAGTGCAGCGACGACACGGCGGCGTGTTGATCCCCCTCGTTGCTAATTCACTCGTTAATCGCGTTTTCACACCCGGCGGCCGTTTCGTCAACGTAAAAGACCGATTGACGAACTGTTACAGCTCGTCCAACGATCGCGTTATCCGACCAATCGCGTGCTAATTGATAATGATTATGGTTGTATTTCTCGAAAAACGGATAGCAAAAGGTTAGTTTCACGATGTTAGTTTTTACGGTTTAACGGATTTCGCGTTACGGTGCGTCCTAGGTGAACGCGATTTTGCGAGCGAGTGGGCGACGCGATAAAATTCAAAATAGATTTAATTTATGAATGTCCTATCTAGAAGTTAAACAAGCGGGCGGGCGGGCGATTAAAATATTATCGTTCGCGCCATTTTTGTACTCTTTTCGAATACTTAAATTCAATTATTTGTGTATTTTAATTTATAAAATTACAAATCGTCCGCCCGCAACCGGGACATTCGCTCGCCCGCTCGCAAAATCGCATTCACCTAGGACGTACCGTTAGACCCTCCGCACACTACACGCAATTCACACGCGACGCGATTGAAAAGCGATATGTGTGCTACACGCGCGATTTGTGCGAATTGAAACGAAACGATTTTCAGTGCCAACCGCGTAACTCGTTTTGATGTTAAAATTTGTTTCCGATTTCAATTCGCGCGATACGATACGATTATTGCTACTGCCGGTAGGATATTCAATTTTTCAAGATATCGCCCGTGACAAATATCGGGAGTGCCTAGAGGGTTTTTCATTTGCCGTCCTGGTGGCGTGCGAAAACCGACCGAAAGGGTGTCGGACCGAGAGCGGAAAATTTAGGTCGGGTCGCGGTTAGCCACCGACGTCTGGGCCGCGAACATTAGGATCCCAGGAGCCGCAGTCGCCGCCGCCGCTGCCGCCGCCGCTGCCGCCGCCGCCGCCGCGCCGCCCGATATGCTACGGCGGCGGCAGCGCTCGGTTGCTGGGATCCTGGTCGCCGCGGAGGATGTATAATACTTGGATTACACAATGTTTTTCGCAGAACCGCTTTGGCCGCAATGACGTTTCGATGACGTACACGTATTTTACGACGTATTTTACGTACACCTCCGTGGTTGCAGTAATAGCAGCATCGATCGTGTTGTTGTTATTGTTGTTGTTGTGCACACCGCCGTTTGCGTTTATGATCGGCAGCCGGTCGACCTTGGATTTTGTTTTACGCTCGTGCCGACGGGATCTGTTAGGGATTGGCCCACCCGCGCCATTCTGTTTTTATGATCCACGTGAACGGTGAAATAAAACGCGTAAAATCGTATGCGCCCGACGTCATCGGAACGCCGAATCGATAAGTTTCGACTGACGAATAAAACCGTTCTAAAACCGTATTGAACCGTAAAACTGATCCCTGGCTTGTTCAAGGAGTAGTAAAACACGTTGCACAACTTGTACAAAACAACTTATGCGTTTCATCGCGACTCTTCGCCGCCTCCGAATCACCGCGTCACTTGCCCGTAAAGTATACCCACATTGTAAAATAGTCAATACTCTTAACAAGCATGAAAGCAATTATTATATTTAATTAGGTTAAGCAAATTTATAAAAGACAGAAGACGCGTAAATAAAAATTCTTCTGTGTAACTCGACTACTACGGAAACATACGCGTTAAAAAAAAGAAATACAATTTCCAAAAGAAAAGAAAAATCAAATAAAAAAATAAAAAATTTTTACCAGACTGATCCACGAAGCCACCGATGGGGGGGACAATGTTATGTCTACATTGTATAGACCACGTACCCAAGGCATATACTGGTCACTCGAAATTGACTCTTCGTGGTATCGTTGTGCACCCAGTGCGTGGACGATAACGTGGTGAAGAGTATGAAGCTCGTCGATACTCAAGAGCTCGATTTCGAAGCAATCAACAAATAAATTTTTATTCATCCGACAACGGACCACCGCAATCGGTTTTTCAGACATCTTTGTTGAATGATTGATAGGTGAAGAATAAAAAAGAAAAATTCGTATTAAATACGTTTTATAATATCAAGTATAACGTAAACATGATATGTTATTACGTGTTGATCGCACGTCTATAAAATGATTTTTTTTTATATTAGAATAAAAAGAACAATATGTATATTAATTGACACATTAAATAATTTAGATATACATATAATAAACTTAAAATAAATTTAGAAGAAATCACCAATTGGTGACACCTCCCTAATATTTATCACTTGGATTTAGGATAATTAAGAAAGAAGATCACGATTTCAATTTCGTTTTAGCCTGCGAGGACGTTTATATTTTTGATGAGGGCATTAGTTCTTGAGCTGAGTTTACAATAGAATTGATTGTAGTGGAGTTTGGAGAAATCAGAGACGGTTTGAATTTGTAAGTCCTTATGGAGTGAAATGTTGATCATGTACAATGGAGCACAATTCAGGTATGGAGATACTGTATAGGACGGATGTTAGAGGGTTTGGGTTTGGGTCGGCCCCCAAATCGGAATGCCATATAACCATATTGGTCTAATTATTGACTTACATAAAAGAATTTCGGTTTTGAAATTTAATTAGAACTTAAGACGGGAACGGAAGAAATGGAGTCGATTGTTAGTAAGATTCCTTTTGAATTAGAAGTGAGATTTCTAAGTGAGATGCTTATTTAAGATTATGCCAAAGTATTTGGTCTCATTTTGGATTGCCAAGGGCGAACTGGGCGGACTGGCCACTATGCCACTGTATATTTGCACTGTGTGCCAGTATCATATTACAAAATGTATATCCATCGGGCCGGTATAAAACTTAACGTTTTAAAAATGTATTATAATTGTATTAAAAATATTTGTAAAGATAGATTTAAGTACTCTCCTAAGTAAAATTATATTAGATTCAATTTTATGCAAGTTTGATTCCTTGCGTATTACGTAACAGGCTAGTCTTTCTCTCTCTTTATAAATATATTATGCTATCAGCAATATGAATGCGCCATATGAATTGAAGGGTTCGGTACAATAATGAGATAACTTTACTTTTTGAAATTATTCAGGGGACAAAAAAAAAATCTTACTAACTTCTTTTTGATCAAATTATGGTTTTAAAAACTGATTTTCATCTTTAAATATATGTATAACATTACTTGAGATCTTATTACTTTTGGATAAATTTAAATAATTTGAATTAATATAATATTTATGTTATAATTATTAGATGTTAACATTATTCAATAATAAATAGTTACTTTTTGAATTTGTTTACTAGGTAATTTATAATAATTACATAAAATACATCTGTAGTATAATAATTTTATACTTCAGGTGTATTTTATGTATGAACTATAAAGTTAAATATTATTTGATAATTTGTTTGTAAGTATTTTATTATATTTATATAAACAATCTTTATATTCATATTATTCAACTATGATTTAAAAGTAAAAATAATTAGTTAAAATTATATTTAATAATTTAAAATAAAAATTCTTATTATAAAATATTTTGGGTACATCAATAAAAATAAAAATTTTAATTTTACAGTAAATATATATATATATATATATATTAGGTACATTTTAAGGAGAATCAAACTTAAATCACAGTATATCCAAAAATATAAGCATATTTTATTTAATTGATGATTTGAAAACTAAAAATAACGAAGAGGTAAAATGTTTTTGTACACAGGGGTGCTTATGCTTTTCGCTAGAGGCCAATTTTTTTTTATGCAGAACTGTGTGCCGATTGGGTCCCAGTTCGCCCCTGTGGACTAATATGATTTTGTTTTTTTGTTTTAATGCTGGACAATTACCAGAGCAAAGTGCGAATGTGACATAGGGGGGATTTGTTTTCGTTAATTATAATTATACAGTTTTTGGACTGGATATAATGAGCTTTAAATGATCTTCAAGATAATATGCTGCTAAATTGATGTCATTATTAGTTGACAAGATAGCCGTGTTGTCGGAAAATGTAGTTAAAGTAGTGCTGTTAGTTTTAAGGATATCCACGGTGAAAATATTATATAAATCCAGTGAAAGATTATTTCTTTGAGGAACACCTGATTCAATGTTATACAGATGGGAGAAAGAACTTTGAAATGACAATTTAACTAAAATAATAGTGTAATTACTTTTAAATGAAAAAATATTTATATACTGAATAATAATTATATATAATTAATACAAATACGGATAACTTTAAAAGTTAATGATGTGAGTGATCACAATAACAATATGCAGGGAATAAAATAAAAAATAAACAAATCATAACAACGTCGAAAAAGTAAATATTTAATTATGTTTAATAATATTTAATTATATTTAATTACATTATGTATTAAATATGTAGCCAACAGCATATTATTGTTAATATTAAATTGTATTTTTTTTTTTTAATGGAAAAGCTCTAAAGAGATTAAAGATAATAGACTCTGGTGAAACTCGATTGATGCAATTGCTCTATAATGATCGCATCACACAACCAGTATATAAGATTTTTGTCTTATTAACTACCGAATGTTTCTGAATTGTCTACTAACGAAAAACACAAATGAAAATTATTCTTTGATAGATGACGATCGAAGAACACATTTTGGTCTCTATATTACGACTATCTCATATATTACCTACAGCTTATCCTAATAATCTCATAACATAATTATGATCATTATAAGTTTATTGGTAACGTTCAGGGCCGGCCCAAGCAAAAATAGTACACTAGGCAAAATCAAATTTTACCGCCTCTAAAAATAAAAATTGAGCTCTTATTTTAACTTAGCCCCTCCCTCTATTTTTATGTGATATCTATTTAAAAAAAATTTTAATTTTTTATTTTATGGATAAATTTATACGTAAAAAGACTTAAAAATGATTTCTATTACTATTACTCAAAACCCATCACTACCGCGACTATCGGATATGTGGTTATTTATATTTTTTTGAATAATTGAAAACGCGTAGGCCGTAATATAAAGTTATATAATAACTTTAGACAATATTATTTTATTATATAAGTAAGTGGTTTTCACGAATGAATTCATTTAAAATTTTTTTTAATAAAACACCAATAGAACTAAAAAAATTTTCGAGTCAATTTTGAAAATGCCGCTCCTACTAAAGTGCCGCTCTAGGCAGGTGCCTAGCTCACCTATACCTTGAGCCGGTCCTGGTTATGTAAGGGTGTAGTATATAAGTGGAAGAGGTATGGAATGCTGTGAACGGTGACGAAATATAAAAATGAAAAAACATCAAACATTTATTTCAATCAAACATTAAATATAAATAAATTATTCTAAAATAAAAATTTAAACAGAATAAGTAGGTAAATTAATGAAATACTCACTGTTTACAAATCAAGGATTAGAGTATGAATTTTTGGGGGTGCTAAAGTCCTCCTAGCACCCCCCTAGTTGCACCTATGTTTTTAGCGCATATTTGGTAGTTTTTTAATGTATATAAATCTGCACTGTAGTTATGAGGTAGTATGCGTGCGCTTTACATTTTATTGTTTGAGGGACAATAACGGTTTTGAACATCTCGTATCGCACGAGAGTGATAACGTGCAAATATACCGTACGTAGAAATCTGTGTATTGAGATGGGTCTCATACCATGCCCTCCTTTTATTTTTACTTTTAGAGCGATTTTGTAATCAGTTTAAGATTATTTCATTATAAAAATGTATATTCAAACACAATTAGAACAAATAGTATTGTTAATGCATTACAATATTAAATATTAGCTTATTAAGATTTAGATTTCCTTTAACTTTCATCGCGGCTATCAGTGCTACAAATAAGTCGACTCTTCACAATAAAAAAAAAAACTATTATTTTTATGGCGGTGGTTAGCAGCTATGACCACATAAATACATATGTTGTATAAATAAAATACTAGATGGCGCTGTTTGATTTTTTTTTTTGTTGGTGAACAGTATTATTATACTGAATGTAGTGATAAACGTATTTATTTTTATACTTTTATAAAGTATTGTAAATATGATTTTTCTATTATTATTTTTTTGTTTCTTCCATTATTATAGTTTATTCACATTAGTTATTTTGTATTATACTTGTTATCACAATCAATTTTAGTATTAATACATATAATATGAATAAATATTGTTTTGTAAGTGGTCAATAACAGTAACCACCGCGCACCTCAAAACTATTTTATACCTATCAAGTATTTATTGATAATTCGTATAATATGGTCTCTTGTACTCATAATTTTAAATCTCTAACTTAACTCTAAGTCTAACTTATTATAAAAGTAAAAGTTACCTATTTGTTGTGTATGTTCCTATAAAATTTGTTATGTAAACCAGAAAGTTCAAATATTTTATTTTAAAATATAAGTAAAAAATTGTACTACTATTTATGTAAGAGACTTAAAAGACTTAAGTATCTAATGCAGTGGTTCCCAACCCGCGGCCCGCGGGCCACATGTAGCTCGCATAGGTTTTCTATGTGGCCCATTACGAATTTTCTAAAATAAAAAAAAAATTTTAAAATGTATGAAAACATTTTTAAATTATTTATTTTCATATATTATTTTTATTTAAATTTATGAATTCGTTAAAATAATTATTTCGAAAAATACAATTACCTAATTATATATACCTCAATTTATAATCTTTTCAATAGACAATAAAAGATAAGAAAACAAGTCCAATATATAAGATTATTTTTAAACTTTTATACTTTGTGGGCCGCTTGAAAATAATTGTTTATCAAAGTGGCCCGCCAAAAGGAAAAAGGTTGGACATCACTGATCTAATGTGATAAAAGAAATTATTAGTTTTAAAATATAATAGGATGTTTGTATTAAAAATTGTTATGTAAATCAGAAAGTTTAAAACATATTGTATTATCAAGTAAGAAAATGTAGGTAAAATTCTTATAACTAGTTATGATAAAAGAAATGTTTTTTTATACCTACTTGATTAATATTATGATATATAAATCTGTGATATAAAATATGTGTTATTAATAATACTTAAAGTTACCTAATATGAAAGAATTTATTAGTTTTTAGAGTATAATATTATGATGTATGTTATACAAATTCGTTGAACATTTTTGGCGGTGGTTAATAGAAGTAACCACCTTTTCCTAGACTTTTCCTCGAAAATTTATAATTTTAAAATAATTTTTTTAGTAGTTACGTTACCTTATTTAACACGTTCAACGCTACCCATGATTTCGGAGGCTAACCGCGTTACAAATCTGGTGACGCGTCTATAACATTAGAAGCAGTGGCGTACCCGTAAGGAGGAACAACAGGGGAATTTGCCCTCCCATCCCAGAAGTTTTTTTGATGCCATAATGCAAATTAATTGTTCAGCTTAAATTATGTAAATTATAAATATTTTTAATTTTCACTGATTATAATTGTGTTTGATATAAAAAATTTTTTATATCACTTATCAATGTAATATAAAATTTCAATATTCGACCAAATTGGGATTAGGAGTGATGGTCACATATAGTCACTATTTTATAATGTGGTTATCATTGATATCAAGTGATCAACATGAGTTTTAAGTATTTAGTAATAATTTATAATAAAGTTTCAGATAATATTATAGCTATAAAAAATTGTGCAATTAATATATGCCTCCTCCAAAAATGTTTCACAGTTACGTTACTGATTAGAAGTACATCTCTATTGATTTATAAAATTGTATTACATTTTGTTATTAGATTTTACAGTTTTTTAGATCCTTGGTAGCCTTTATTTATTATGAATTCTTGTGCTAATACTACTTACTAGATATTGTAGATATTGATAGGTACATAATAAATAAAAATTTAACCAAAATCAAATAACTCACCATTATTATTATTGTTCGTCTTGTGTGTTACGCAAAATAAAACGAATTAAATACATTGTCCAAACCAGTATAAAAGTAGTGATATACATCATTTATGTTATAAATAATTTTAAATGGTTTAATTTGAAGTATTAATGTCACAAAAACTACAACCAACGGTTAACTAAATTTAGAATTGATTGTCTATGGCTTATTTAAGTTTCAGAGTTTATTAAAATGAAAATGACTGAGTTATGAATTATTGAATAATTATAGCATATTAAAACGTATACGTTTCTGATGCGTGATTTTCAATTTTTTAATTTTGGTGTTAAATTAATATAAATTTTGTAAATAAAGAATAATTTTTCTGTAAAAAATCTGAATAGTTTTTTTTCATGCCATATTTATTTCTTTTAATTAATTTGTAGTTAATAAATATATAGGAAATGTTTTTCAAAATATAATCTAATTTTAATTTTAGTTAATAAATACACATATAATAACAGCTAACTCGAATTTGTTCGTATTTTTAAAAAAATGTAACTCGAAAAATACATAAGTTGAATTAATTTTTATCTTCCTTGAAATTTGAGTTATCGAGACTAGATTGTTTTAGGTAGTATGAAATTATTAGCAAAATATATGTTTAGGGTATTAATTAGGTTTTCGTCGTTTTCTGTTTTATTTTGTTTGTCTTTCGATAAAGCGGGAAAGTTAAATTTTTACTTGATCAATTAAAATCTCTATAGTTTAAACTGTATTTTTTCTCTCATAGTTTTACGAGAATAATTTAATAATTTATTTTTTCTCGTAATTTAATGTACTTATCTATACAAAATTTAAGTATTGTCGCACTGTTATTTAAAAAATATTCGGACTTTGATGCAACTTTCTTTATCCCGTGACTTATAAACAGCAAACTTAACAATCTAATTTAATCATTGTACATTTATATTTTACATTGGCAATGTAACACCAATCTATCGTGAGATTCTGCAATACAAGCTATACAATAAAAGACATACCGGCAAGTGTTATAATCGATTTCTGTATGAAACCCAAGGAAATAATCGTACACGGTAAACAAAATAAAAATAAATAAATAGTATACAAATGGAAATAGTTGAATGAATACTAATTTAATCGTATCATTTAAAAAAGGAAATAATAGCAAAACAGATTTGTATACATTTTTTCTTTAGATTTCATGAATGAATCACATTTTTTTGTATGAAAATAAATTGTCGCTACGCCATGTGCATTTAGACGTAAACAATCCCACTCGTAGCGTATTCAAATTCTATACGAAACGCTGCTATGTAATTTACATAATATCAGGTAGGTATTTATTTACAGAAAATATAAAAAATAATATTACAACTACTTTAAAAACATTTGAAAAAATGTGTTCACCACAAGCGCCAATATTCGAGGTATTTGGTTGTCACGCATTATATTTATAAATACGATTAATACGATAAATAATTGAAATAGTAATAATGATAATTCATGGGAGTAATGCCAAAGGTGTGGGCCACTGCAAGCAACGTTGTTTTTTGGAAAATAAACACGAATATTTGTGCACACTTAGTTGCCTGGTTGCCGTGATCGATGCAGGGGCGTATTTAGACTTACTTCTAGGGGGGACTCAAATTTTTTCTTTAATTCAGGCTCAAAATTTACAAGTAAAATTTTTGGTAATATTTATATCAAGTGAATCCTTAATATTTGTGGTTTTTTTTTTTTTTTTTTAATCTAACGCCGGATCCACTTAGGATGGTCTTTTGTGTAGTACTTTTTTAACACCTATCTGTGTTTTGAAAGTTTCGCTTGTGTTTTTTCTAATTTTTCACTAAGTATGGACTGGGTCTTCAATCAAAATAATATATATTATTTATCGTTATGGGACATATAAACATTATAAGCAATTGAGCGTTTAACATTATAAATAATTTAAACGTTATTCAATTTAAGCGTTTAAACGTTTAAAAAATTTTCGGTTTACCAATATTGACAATATGAACAATAACAATATGTTATTGACGTTATGAAAAATTTAGCGTTTGGCGTTATTTAAATTAGTGTAAAATTTGAAACGTTTTCAAATGTAGCAATACTATAAAATAAATCATAATTTTTGTTTCTTAATAAAAAATCTATTACTTATATAAAAATTGTCTTGGTCTATAAATTCTCGGAGGAGGGGGGCGATTGCCCCATCACCCCCTCCCCTTCAAATACGCTACTGGATGGATGGTTCGGTTTATGTATGCATACATTTTTGCGATCATTATCGTCCAATTTTTATATACGTATGTGGCTGTATAACCGTGTACGATATACGTACAATATTATTTACCGCTTAAACACATAATATCTACACGATTACACGATTGCGTTTTCATCGAGAAAAAACTTCTACGCGCCCCACTCTGTACCTACCCGTGTGTACGTGACTAAAATCACTGTTTTCATCTATACGTTTCACTTGTTCCTGATCATTGTAGTGATCACTGCGATGTTAATTCATCTATAAAAATTTCGAGTATTTCTAATATAGGTACAATTGTACTCAAGTGTCGGATACACATACAATGTTAAATTCAGTACAAATGTATTGTTCTAATACGTATATGAATGACCCGAATCGGGATCATGATATTGAATCGACACTATCTGGCAAAAAGACTACACGATCAACGGCTGATGGATTAATTAAATTATAATTATTATGTATATTAACCAAAAAACTACAATTATAATAAAAAAAAAAAATATTTAAAAAAAGTTTTTCATATATTAATGAAAAATTTTGATATAAATAGTGAAAAATTAAAAAATTAAAATTGAAAAAACAAAATTGAAAATGTGTGATGTAAAATTGAAAATAATAGATAAAATATTTATAATTTAAAATAACATATAAAACATTGAATATTAAAAACAATATCAGAAAAACAACTGTAAACTGTAATATATGATAATAATATTATCATATACAACATATTATGTTAAAAATATTGACTATCATTTTATAGGTACATTATTGCTATGTTATTTGCCTACGCACTATTTGTACTTTATTTAGTCTATTAAATATGTTGAAGAACTCTAGATAGAGTGTCATATCTCTGTGTACATTGTTTATTATTTTTCGCTCTATCTAGAGTTTGTTGGTCTAGCTAGAGTCTAGAGAAGTAACTGCTACAGTTATCTAAATGCTTTGTACACTACCTAGTCTAAGCGTAGACAGTTTTAGCTAGAGTAACTATACGAAAAAAATCTATAGTTTACAGGTACCTGTTATTGTAATATACCCCCACTTTTGGTTTTCTCTAAAGACAAATTTCAAAACTGTTATTGGAGTTAAAGCAGTGGCGTATTTACGGAGGGGGGGGTCCAGGGGTACTAAGGGGTAATATATAATCCTAAATATAATATATAGGTACATATATATAATATTACATAAGACTTTACGATTATTACATTATATAATTAGTTTAACTTCCTCCAAAAACTGCATATGGACGTAACGATTACAATATAATATATAGTTTATATTAATTATGTATAAACTGTGGACCCTCCCCAGAAAAAATTGAAAATACGCCATTAAGTTGAAGAATAAACAAAATATGATGTAGGTAATCATATGCATCATAATACCGTACAATTGTTATAGTATTATATTAGTTATAACATCATTAAAAAATGTTATATATTTAAATATTATGTGTAGGTAATATTTACATAAAAGGTAAAAATAATTTTTTTTTTTTTTAGTTTTGTTGAGAAATCTTTTTGAAAATAAACTCTTTTATGTGAAGATGTGAACTATGATCTTTGTAAGCTCTAGAACAAATGTTGAAATTATGTTTTTTGTACATTCTATTTGTAATTAAATAAATATTTAGAAACATAATTGTATTTTTAATTGTTAATTTTTTGTAGTATATTTAGAATCAATTTTCTCAAATAACCTGTTGGTACGCACTAATAATTGATCTTCCAGATTTCTTAACTTATATTAATACATCATGTTATTCGTATTAATATATTAATTTTAGAAAATTTAAATTTTAAATGTGCAATACATAAAACATACATGATACATCATAAGAACCGAAAAACCTTTTAGAATCTAAAATTAATAGTATCATTGATCAAATTTCTGGTTTCGGTTTTGGTTCTTTAAAATTTCAATTAAATGATTTTAAAAGTTAAGGTTCTATAATTTGATCAATATTCTGGATTCCAAACCGGTTATCTTCGGTTCGATTTCAATCCTTGTTGGAAACACTTCTCACGTTTCAGTTTATTCGATATGAAATAAGCATAATATCATTATGTATTATACATTTTTACGTTTTAAAAACCGATTTTTCTAAAAACCAAATTTCTTAATATGTTTTTATAGTGTACATACACAGCTGAGGAAGTCTTATAAAACCAAGTCTACCTCGGTTTTACTCTACGGTGTACAAGTACTTTAAAATATAAAAGTAATGCCGCATTACCATGAAATACAGAATACTACAATAACGTATGATAATTCAGTAATAACAAAAAAATTTTTTTTTGATTTAAACCCAGTCAAAGAGTTATAAGGTTAAGGTTAATTTACAGCACATTTACATTTAATGAAAATATATATATATATATTTCTGGCGTTGAAACAATATTGCTAATTGAGTATGAATAAAAAATATAATGAATAAACTTGTAAAACTTAAATGGTACTAAATGATTACATTTATTATATTATACAATTCATCATTATTTAAATCAATGACACTATAGCAGCGTGAAGGATAACAGAATCTTAATAATTTCCTCTCTAAAAAATGTCCAACACTACCATTATAGACTAAGAAGGTTATATAGTTTATCCGATTAAGGTATACGATTTTATAAGTATGAACGTGTATGTGTATGTAACTAATATTTTATTACTAATGTTTGAGATTCTGTATGAGGCGTTGAATGTTTTTTTTTTTTTACTTTTTCGTTCATTCGTAATACAGATTTCAACAATAAGTACCATATTATTATTTTAACAAATGCATTTTGATTACAATGATAACTATTTAATACAGATATATAAACACGTAACGAAATATAGAAATCATAACTGATGATTACATACTTCTAATGTAGTAATTAACTAAGTAATTAAGTAAAACATAAATCACTTATATGTCAATCAGAATGGGATCAAAATAAATAGGTTGTGTGCAGAGATAGGCAAGATACTTGAAAAAAAGTATCTAGATACTACATACTAAATATAAGATAAATTTAACATTTCTAAAAAGATTACATTATTAATATTATTATATAATTATTATAAGATACATTTTTTTTCCAAAGATTTAGATACAAAATGACAAGATATTAATTTTTTTTTCAATTATTATTAAAGTATGTTAAGGTATTAAAATACATTGTATTTTAATATTGTGTATTTTCAATAAAAATTAAAACACACAAACATTTATTATGGGGTGCAAAAAGTGGTCTGACCCATTATCTTTTTTTAAGATTAAATAAAAAAAAATTAAAAAGTTTTATATAAAATATAAATAAAATCAATTTAAATTTATTAATTATTACTTTATTTTAAAAATAACAGATTACTTTTAAGAAATTTAAATTTTCCAACGTTTTATCATATAATTTAGAACGTATTGACATATATATGAAGCCAGACGGAGAAAACATTCATTCAACTGGTATTGAATGGGTCTCTACTTCTTTCAAACTTGTTTTGCAAAACATGTTTTCAATTAATTTTGTGCTTATATCAGTCAACTGTATAAATTACATAAGGTGAATTTAAAATTGATTATTATTTTTTCTTAGAAAAAATGTATTATAATTTGTATCTTTCATCTTTACGTAAAAATAATGAAAACATACAAGATTCAAATGTATCTAAGACATATTTTAGATAAAAATATCTAAACTACTGTCCATCCCTGGCTATATGTACCCATTACCCATTGTATACGTATCAACAGTTTTTGCCACTAGCGGTTCTAACACTGGGTTCCCATGTGATAAGATTTCTATATCATATTAAATTATCTAGGGCTTAATTTTTTTTTATGACGTATAATTTTTATATTTAAAGCATTGTTCAAATTTTTTTTTTATTTAGCAATAATTGTGTTGGATTTTCTGTTCTTTATTTCATACATCCACTTACTTTTGTAATTATATTTTCATACATATGGGTATATAATATAAGTGTAAGAAAATTAAAATACATTTTAAGTTCCTACATTTATACACTTTATTGCATGTATATATATACACAAACATAAGGCATAATAAAAATTAGTAGTACATATTTTATTTTTAAATGCATATTATTATATGTTGAATATGTTTAATTTCAGTGTTATTGAAGAACAAATGTGCAATTAAGTGCATAAATTTATGATACTCCCGGATGGTTAAAGATTATCCGTTCTGCTAATTTTATAGAGTTTTATTATTTTATTGTTATATAGGTATCATCGTAAAAGTACATACATTACAGTACTATACATAATAATATATTATTGACAATCAATGGTAGCTCATTATTTCAGTATTCAATTATTAGAAATAACACTTAGTTTTGTTAAAGTATAAATATATACCAGTACAGTATAGTATAATATGATTTAGATATTATCACTATTTTAGTTATATTGTTTTTGTAGTGAAAATGAAGCCAAGGATATAAAAATGAAACATAGTTTAGTATGGACAATAGATAAATGCGTTAATGCATTGATCGAATGACTATGAATATCGTTCGTTTTCTAGATCAGGTAATAATAAACAATGGTAATAATAATAAAAAAAAATTATACAGTTTGATGTATTGAATATTGATACATGACAATTGACCAATCTATTATTGTTTCTAAGTAGAATTACATAAGGTTCACATTTAAAAGTTTAATTAGGGATTTAAAAAACAAAATGATCAATACCATTATATTTTATTGAGTTTTTAAATAATTATCTAGTATAATATATTTTAATAATATAAAAAGTAAAATTGATATTAATGTAGGTAATTAATTTTTTATTTACTCTATTCAGTTACCTAAAATATAAATTGTCGGTTTTAGTGTTTAAAATAAAAAAAAAAAATGTTTCCAGTGTTATGGTTTGAATAAACGGAATTAAAGATATGCTAGGGTTTATTATTTTTATTAATTATGTTGATTTATTTGATATACACGACAACATATGGAGACTTCGATGATCGTTTTTACAAATATTTTTCGATTCATCATTTATAAACCGCTGTTGACGTTTTATCGAAAGCTATTCCTATTAATCGTTTTTTGTTGCTTAATTACTGTTTTATTACTTATCATATTATTTTATTTCAAATAATTTTAATGGAAAGTTTTTAAGATGCAAACTGCCAAACTTTTAATATACAGTTAACTCTAACCTAACCTAACCGATTGAGTTTTATCAGAACTGGAGACGTTGAAAAACGACAAAAGTCTTTGAGCGAATTTTTTTCCAAAACGCTTTCCTACGGCAACCGCATCTGGTGGCAGAACCGTATTGATTCATTACATACGTTCACCAATACACAACGCACCAGAAATCTAGATTATTTTCGCGAAAATTAAACAACGTATTGCACAATCGAGGATATTATATTACATATTTATCGGTTTCGCGAGTACCAATAACAGGTGATTGTGTAATGTTCTCGGACGTATAATACACATTGTATTTATATGTTTTATGTGCGCGGAAAGACCTTTGGGATTTTTTATGTACACGTTATGTTATAATAAGATTCTGTAGTCATAAAACCAAACATGCAACGTATCATACGTTTACCGGACATTAAGTTTAATCGCGTACAACGCAAGGTAATAATGCTTAAGGTATGCGTTTTCTAACTAAATAAGTAGTATAATCTTCGATCTGCGCGCGTTGTGGAAATGCAATTGAATCGTTATAAAATCCAAATGTATTTCTGTTATTTCAACGCTACAGGCCGCGCAGGATATTTACAGGTATTTTCATTGCGACCAACGGTAGAGCGTCGAAAGTCAGACGTTGCGTACAAACATTATAGCGTATTGTCGCGGAAATCGCGTCTTTTTTTTTTTTTTATGTCTAAATAAAGAGTTCCGCCGACCCGACTGAATCGCTAACAACGTTCGTTATAATAATGTACATAAAACAAATCGTTCGGATAATCTCGACTACGCCCGGCCATCACGACGATGTCGTAATATCGTGTGCACTTTTACTGGAATCATTCCGTTCGTCATCCACCGGCGTTTTATCGCATACGGTTACGTCGAGTTTACATACGTTCGAAATCACGGAGAAACCCAAAGGTGGGCAACGATGAAAACGATCGATTAAACCAACGCGACAACGATGAGCTACGAGTTGTTTCAATTAATTTAATAACGATATTTAAATTTTTTTTTTCTGAATCAACCGAGCAAAGCGTATAGTTGACGATGCCGAGCTACGGTGGTAGTAGGTTAATTTTGATCATTCAGTAATATTGTCGTGATGAGTTAAAACAAAATATTGTATTGATTTTCAATACATTATTGTTCAATATAGCAAGGTTGCGGGCAAGTTAACTAATTTTTGTAACTCGTCAAGTTTAGTTTATCTGCAGAATTGTAAGTTAAGTTTACAGTTGAAGTATAAGTGAAAGTTTTTTTTTAACTCAAAATAAATAGTATGATACTTATGATGTATAGAAGTACGTATAGTACGGATCGTATGAAACGGATTTTAGAATTATTAGTATATTAAGTTATACATATGCGTCCACTGACCGGCAGGGGATGGATCGCACGTATCGGTCCGTCGGTAATACCGACGAAATTGATCGAAGGGGCAACTTTTCCGACTGGTGCGGATGACGTCATACGGATTTCGCTACGATAATGCGAATGTTACTAAAAAAACCGACCGTCGCATTGGCAATATGATTGCTACCGGTACAGTGGACGCACTACCACAATTTGATCCGTTTCATACGATCCGACCGATACGTACAATGCGTACCTATGGACGCGTACCTTAGTCGAACATTTATGTGCAAGTTATTTTGATCCCTAACCGAGGAATAGTGCATCCAAAACTTCCATAATTATTATTCCGATTATTTTTACTAAAAGCATTATTTTCTACAAAAAAATAAAATTAAGTTTTTAATTTCTAGAATTTAAATTAGAGGAGCAAATCAACTTGAAATGCCTTTACGATTGATTAATTGGAAAGTAATTGCATATCATGGAAACAAATGTAACTCGTTGACATAAGTCACTTTAAAAAAATATATAGCTCGTTAAGAAACTTTAACTTTTTAACTCGTTAATATCCAACCATAAAAAAATAGTAAATACTGTTAGTTTTTATTTGAAAAGTGAGAATTAATTTACTGTTTTCTTAGCAAACGTAATAGATACGGATCATTTATTTTATTGTAATTTGTTAATCAAATTTGATCATCGATGTTGTACATAATCTGTATAGATTTTAATTAAGTTTTCGGTAGAAAATAAAAACAGATTTTTATTTGTTATAAGCTTACGGTGCAATACACCGTACCGATACATAGTACCGAGCAAGTGTTCGAGAATAATTTTGATAAACCGATGTTGGACGGTATAGATCATACGCAATGAGACCCTATTGCGTTCGCGAAACGGATTACGTCCACTTAGTTCCCGGCGGTGCAATCGCCTAAGGTCCGTATTTGAATTTTTATTTTTTTCGTTCACTTTTATCCGTTCGAGAACACACGCTGCCGCGACGTTATTATTCCTAATATTATTATTATTATTATTATTATTATTATTATTATTATTATTATCGTTGTTAATAGTAATAATATTGTTATTGCGCGTGTGCTTCGCGCGATATCTGCAATGGTTTGACGCGACGGCTGCGGTCGGCGCGTAGGTCGCGCGGACCGGTTTGCCTACAGCACCGCTAGATGTCTCCGCCTCGTCGACGGCTGTTGGTCGCGGGCCCGACCACTGTGCCGTGCGAGCACAGACCGCGTTCGAAAGTCGCCCGTCAGTCACGCGTTCCCTCCAAATTCCGGCGCACGCGGCTAACCGTCGACTAACCGTAACACCGTTACCGAGCCGCAGAGACCAGTATATTACGCGTTTACCACTGTCACCGCCGTCGTTCGCGCGATCGAGACCACATCGGTTCGGCGCAGCCTAACCTAGGTTTAATGCCGTAAACGGTCCGTCGGGTCGCGTTCTCGACAGCCGCCGACCTTTTGTCGCTCGGCTCAAGAGCTTCCCAGCTCGAACAGCAGCAGCACGCAACGTACCTTTGGAATCGAATTGGCGAGGTGAGTAAATCAATCCTATTGCAGACGTAATTCGTCCCCTCTGAGCGGTTAGAATGCAACTATACTTACTCATTGGAGACCCCTTGAAGAAATAAAATAATAATCATATCAACTCTTCGGTTCGTTTGGTTGAAATCGAATAATAACAATAATAATACGAAAAAGTCGGGAATACAGTTATGTACTATTGTGTTCGAAATTCGTGTAATTTGTACCCGATAATAATATGCTTTTGAAATATTTTATACTCGTAATTTATTGTTGTGTACCATTAAGAAACTTACTTCTATTCAGTCCCCGAAAAAAAAACCTTTGTCTTTAGGCTCTGGTACATTACGTATTTGCACCCTCTATGCCTTTGTTCAATCTGGCATTGTAATCCGAACGTATTGTTTCACATAATATCATTATTTTCGCGTTGTCCACTTCGGCGACCGATCGGACAAACGGTTAAATAATATTAACTATTCGTTTATTCGCACCGTATGGGTGCAGTGACGCCGCGGTGTACTTTTATGATAATTAGCCGACAAGTCGGACCTCGGTAATTGTATAATTAATTTCGTAACGAAATCTCACACCCTTGACATTGAGATTCCTAGTTTGTAGTGATTATTCACGTTTTTCCGCACAACACAATACGACTGTAATCGTTTTGCGGGATTGGTCCATCGCTTGCGAACTCTAGGTAAAATGTATTCCGTGTAGGGTTTTCCATCTAAGCATGCGTGTGTGGTTATTGACATAATGTAAACAATGCAAAGTTATGTGGATACATTCAATTGATTCACGAACTATGTTTATCATTATTATTGTACGAGAACATTTTATTTAGTTTTTTTACTATTGCACTTGCGATTTGTTCCTACAAATCAATTCATTTTTGAATTTTTTGATTAGTTTATTTAAATTAAGATAAATTCTAACAACACTACATGGTATAAGCTATAATATATGACGTGAAATGTTTGCGTTACGAATGCCAATGGTTTTATCACCTGAAACATTGTTTAAATTTTAATAATGCTTTCGAATAATTTATAGGTATATTTTTTTCGAGTAAAATATAGTTCAGCTACTATTGTAGCTCGGAAATTATTTTCGAAACTTCATTACAATGTTAAAACAAAATCCTTTGTGGTACAATTCACTATATATCTTCATGGTTAGGCATGAGGAAAATTCAAACTTAACAACAATAAGTTCTTGTCATTATTTATTTTTCGAAAAACAACTTATTTATTGATACTTGAACTGTCATACTGAATAAACGATAAACATTTACTTTGTCATGAAATGATAATTTCTTGTTCATGGAATTTTAAAAAAAAAAATCGCCGGTTACTTTCTTTATAAAAATATTATTAAAACAAGTATTTTATAGCAACACAGTCTAATTAAAATTTGTAAAATCCTTTTAAAACTGCTACAATATACTGCAGGCCCAATAAAGTCGATACACGCACACATTAGAAACGGGTCAGTATCTGCATATACGTTTATAAATTCTCAGAGGCGTTTTAAGTTTCACCACTCATTAACTCGAGAAACCTCGGATTTTCAACAATCGTGCTTGGGTCGTAATGTTTGCTCGCGCAACGTACGCGTATGCGAAAAGTGCTGTGATTCAATGTAATATCGTTATATGTTAATTTTAAAATGATAAAAAACTCACCGGCCGACGTACATTTACAATACACATACAGGTATAGGTACTTAATATTATGGTATAATATTTTGTCGTTTATTCTTCAAGTTCATCAACACTATCATCGCAGTATTGCGCGCTCGAGGTTTGACGAGGCACTTTTCCCTCCGACCGGAGATAAATAGTAGTTTTCTGGTTTACAATAAACATGCACTCCGCTGCGGCGGTTGTATTTGGGCGTAAGGTGTTGGCCAGCAAACGTACGTGGGGGTTATGAAATATAAACACAACGATCGCACGTTATAAGAACCCAGTTTGAAGATATTTTTTGCATGCGTGTAGGTAGTGCACCGAATTAATGTTGCACACGGGACTAGCCGCGCAAAAATGTATACTTTCCAAATAGAAATCTGCTGCGTACGAATACTTGCGAATTTTTTTTTATATTATTCTCCGGATTCCTCATCGCAAGTGCGTTACCATCTGTTGTATGCATACGTACGTAATACGTATTGAACATAGCGAGAAGTAGGTAGTTTTGTGTACGGTGGTCTAGTGTCTTATTTGCATTTTAAACGTATTAAATTGGTAAAATGTAGCCACCTAAATGGATTGTCCTGTCTGTAGTGCACGGAGTTGTATGGGGTTGCACGGGCACTGCGATAGTTGTATGCGTGTAGAATAAGGGTTGACAATAATAGCGTGCAAAGGAAACAAATTAACTACCAAAAATATTTTAATCTAGAACTAGTTTTGTTTCTATGTCTTCTCAAGATAATTTGCTGTACAAATATCGTACAAAATTAATATTTAATGTCGGATTGTTACCCATTAACAACACTAATTAAAAGTATTCCACGCGTAATAGTTTTATTAATTGATTTTAAACCAAATTTTTTAAAAAAAAAAAAAAAAATGTCTCCGTGCTAAAATATATAATTTTTCTCATTAAGCTCATATTAAAGTACTACATTTTACATAAATACTTGCTGAATTGTTCAGCCTCGACCGGGAGACATTTTACTATTTTATCGACCAGGTTCAAAAATGGCACAAACGTATATTTATTTTCTAAATAATATTTGCGTATATCTACCACAATAACTTATGTGATTCCAATTGTGTTTTAAACACAAAATAAATAAATTTATTAACTTGTTATTATAATTATTATTTTTTTTTCTGGACCTCCAACATTTTTTTCGAATGACGGAGCTCTTTGTGTACCAATTGCCGACCCTTCAACCATACAGGTACCATAGCCAGTGGCGTATTCAGGATTCATTTAACGAGGGTGTTTTAAAATTTAATAGACTTAAAGTGAGTGGAGGTTCTGCCCTCCACGTATTACATTTATAAATACCATGTATTTATATAAATTATTATATTAATGAAAATGATTACACATATATTTACGTTTATTTAAATTATACCGTAAGTAAATTTGCAATTTGGTGTAATACCATAAAATACGGTCGATGGGGGGGGGGTGTTCCAACACCCATATCACCCCCCTAAATCGCTGACCGACCACGATGTCCGTGCGCGTTGAAACCCGTACGTAAGATCCGTGCAGTGTGATATCCGCGCGGGCACTGAAACAAGTTTCCGGAAACACTCGAGAGTTCGTCGCGCAACAAAAAACGGATGCCGGTGACTAATCGGGCCGCGTGTCGGATGTGCCCGTAGTACTTAGCGGTTGTATTCGTCATCTGATTATAGCGTGACATCATAGACGAGCGGCAGCGCAAACATCAAAACCGATTTGACGTGGAACCGGCGACGGATAGAAATACCTGGTAAATATAAAATCGTCGGTAAATCCACAGTGTTTACCGGAATGTTGGGTACACTTCGTACAATTGCTCGACCGCCACGTCAGTTCGCCGTGCTTTTGATCGAAAACGTTTGCGTACGCTCATCGGTGACGTGCTTTGGATACCTTTTACGGCAGGGGGGGAGGGTTGTACGTTTCGGACTCTAACCGCACGCTTGGTAAAAACGGCATGGAGGAAAAACGACCAGATATATATTGGTTTGACACCTCGTTAGTCGACCCGTCTGCGAGTTAGCCGAGTACAACCGACGTGTGTCTGCCGCGTAGTGTTTCGTCGGAAGTTTTACCACCTATAATCATCGTTGCGACTATCGCGCTGACGAATAATACGATAACAATACTCGTATAACATTATGTTTATTCGGTCGTGAATGATGTGCGTACCGACGAAGCGTTACCGAACGGTTGCTGGCGTGCATGGATTTTCGGCCGGCCCCGAGTCGCGGCGTCGCGGAACGATAACCGAAACAAAACGTTCCTACACATTATGACACTCGTCTCAGCTGGGTCGAACGGGAGTGAAAAAAAAATCATTTGCACACGCGGTTTACGTACAGCACGACCGCGGTTGTTGCAATGTAGTCCGTGTATACGCACGTGAACACGCTGAGAACTGCACCGATCTCTGTAAGTACCAATGCATTAACCGTCGGAATAAGAAAAATAAACGATAAATTTCATCACGACGAGAATCTCCTTGAAGTGTTTATTTACAATAAATAATAATAATCATAACAGTAATGTAGTAATAATCATAATAATAGTCACAGAAACAGAAACGTGTACTTACTCATACACAGACACACGCAACGACGACAACGACGATGCGTAATATTACATAACACCCATAAACGAATAAACATCTACTCGTATAGTTACGGATATCACTAAATTCCCCTTAAAGGGTTTTTTGTTATCTTTATACACTGTAAAGGTGGCTTATATGGTACGTATGAATTCGTACAAATGGATTGCAAAAGATTGGTTATATAAAAAATTAATTACAGATTTTCGAAGTCCGTCACATTAGCTCTTCTCCTCTCACCCAAAATAATTTTTTATACTTCAGAGCTCTATTGTTCGTACGTATGCGATTTATGAGAAAAAAAAACTAAAAATGTTAAATAAATATAGTGCATATTTTAGAATTGTAGAATTTTGAAGACAATACATGCATTATAATGATCGGGATTTAGCGTTTAAAATAATATAAAAAGTATTTCATCGAGGTTTTTTTTTTATACCCAATACTAATAGGTCTACATAGTTTTAAATATAGCCTCAGTTCTCTCCCCCATCTATTCAACCAGTGTGTTAAACCACCGGTAATTGATCATCAATACATTTTCTAATAATTTTGTGTAAATAACAGGGGGTCTCACTTTATATATATGTAAATTTAGTAGCATTTATATTTTTATATACAAATACTTAATATTAAATTCAAAATCTACGTTTATTTTTTTAATTTATTGTTACCTGGTTTATAATCATCACAAATATTGGGGGGAGGGGCTGTCTTAATTTTGTTTTTCCAATCAAATAGAATAGGTACTTCATATATCTGAACATTTGGATAAAAATAATATTGTTATAATATTTCTCGCACTTTTCCCTTGTATTCATTTATAAAATTATGCAATTATATAGAACTATACGGGCCAGTAGCACTATGATAAACATATTGTCTGGTGCTAAGAAATTATTTTTTTTTGCTTTGTTCAAAAAATCAAAACTCACTTAAATTAGGTATAATTTAGCTAATTTTGCCGTGGTAAACGTAATTTAAAAATTTCATTTGTTAACTGGAATCATCATAATAATTCGGGCAGAAATGAGCTCAAAGGGGGAAGCTAAACATTGATTAACATTTTTCATGAAAATCATCAAACAGCGTTATAGGTATGTAATTTAGTTAAATTTTTTTAAATTTTACACAGTAATTTTATTTCAGCGTTTCATTTAATTAATAAGCTATTTTTATAATTAATTTGATTTAAACGGACTTGTTGTACTCCACAATGCAAAATATTATTTTGCAGTCGAATGAATCTTATACGTTTTTAAAAATTTGCTTTTAACACAACACACATTTAAATTGGTAAAAATCTTAACAAAAAGTATTGTATGATTATTACGGATTACTATCGTATTCAATAATTTTTAATAATATTTACCTAATGTTGTAACAGCTCCCTTGGCCTTAGCTTTCCTCTGAGCAATGATATAATAGAAATTATATACTCGCGTTCAACTATCAACAAATATTGTGCATTGGCTCACGCAAGATAAAATCTTATCAGATGATGAAACTTTGCTTAGTATTTTTTTTCAACTTAAAGAAATTAATAAAACACTTTCCATATTTGAGTATTGTTTGAAAAATACGACTTTTACTAGTTACGGGTCTACGTATATAACCTTAGATTAGCTAGAACAGGAAATTCGGCCAAAACTACTTATTCTAGTTATAGGTCATACATATTATGTATTAAAAACGTAGAAAATGCGCAATCATATTATTGTGATCGCGGTATTTCGTTGTATTGTTTGATCTTATCGTATATGTCTTGAGGTGTAGCGTCGCAGCTCTTATTGTATATTGTAATTAATATTGCGTATTAGGTATTATTATTAATTTAATATTTCGGGTCAAAAATGTTGGGCTCCGCCTAACCGTCAAAAATATCCCTTTAGGTATTGTAATCATCGGATATCGTGTATGTACTTTCAACCGTTGAATAACAAATTATACATTCATATTAATGTTTGTAATACTGTCCGAACGTGCATATAGAAAATAAACTCATTGCATTAATATTATTTTATGCATGTTTTCTATATAAATAGGTCGATCACGTTTAAGAGTACGCCATAACCTAAGTGTTATGAGTATGTTACGATTTAAAAAACTTCGTAACTCCTTTGAAAATTTCGTAAACACCGATAACGTTCTTCCATTTATTTTTCCACGTCGGCTTACTCTAACAGCACAAAATCTGCTGTACTGAATGTAAATTAATTACGTTATTGCTTGTAAGACAAGGGACAATTACTGCACATTCGGATATACGTTACAAATTTCAATCGATTTTTTAGATACTTTTATTATGTTAAGAGTGATAATTCGAACCCTGATAATGATTGTTGCTATATAGGATCTCATTTTCTGATACTATATTTCAGTGGCACAGCCAGAATTCTTTGGTGGGAGGGGGTGTTGATCAATTTTTACACAGTGATGGTTTAGTTTTTCGCGACCGATGCACAATATTATATAAATTAAATACTTACTACCAAAGTAAAGTGTTAAAATGTTAATACTTTAAATATTTTTACTTTTTTTACGATTTTCATAGACCATTAATATCATTTTCTTATCATTTCGGGGGGGGGGGGGGGCTGAAACCCCATTAGCTCCCCCCTTGGTTACGCCACTGCTTATTTCCACGCGTCGAATGTCATCTCGGAAGTCAATGCACCAATCTGTTGCTACATACGCCCACCCCACACAATATATTTAGTATATTCATCGCAAGTGTACATATGCGATTGTTACACCGGGTTCGTGTTATGTGAGATGTACCGTGAGAGTGATATTTCACATATCGGCGATGTGCATAATAATATGTAGGTATACGTGTGTTACGACTCTATCACGCTGTAAATGAGTGGGTGACACTTCAATGACGTTTCGGGCCCGTGCGTAGATAATGCGCTGCTGCCGGACACGATCAAGTTGATTTAATTAGATCTCGAGTTCGACGCGCGCGTTATTATCCCCCGGAAGATAACAATAATAATGTAAACAATAACACGTGCACACGGACACCTGATATGCGTGCAAGTATATTATTATTTTGCGCGCCCTTGACACGCAATAATTTCAGGCAGTTATGCATAACAAGACTGTGCGCTGCCCATCCCCGGAGGCTCGGTGTGGAATTCGATTTCGAATCGTACATTTTCATTTGTATTTCGTTCGACACGACCCCGACGAAAATGTACACCGAGATAAATACGCGCTCGTAAGTGACAATAATTAATAATAATCGTTGGTTGTCGCGAACAACAATGTATCGCGTCACGATGGAGATGATATTGTTTCTCGTATTATTGTTACATATTGTACGCCGAGCGTAGGCTCTCCTCTCCTATATGATACGTTCAAGCCTAGTCGCGCGTGCTCCGTCCTTGTCCGGCGGCTTCGAACAACACATGCCTACACGTCGTTGTTTCCGGCCGCGCGGCGTTATTGCCGAGGCGCTTCCTACCTGCTTTTCGACGGAACACGGTCGAGTTTGCGACTTCATTGTATAGCCGGGTTATTAGTGTCGGTCCGAGGCCGGCAAAGTCGAACCGATTTTGGCGTTACAACCTTGGTAATCCCAAAAAAAGTTGCAGCAGGGCTGCTGAACGTGTTGTAATAATATGATTTGATATACCGTCGCTGCGCAATTCGGCCGACTACGTTACACACGCTCGGATTGAAATATTTATTATAATGGACCGTGGGCAGCGGAACCGTAATCGTCCCGTGTATTATATTATACACGTTTGTAAATTAAACTGTCCGCTCGCCATATACGTTTTTCTTACATACGATGATAGTGTTGAAAACAAAAATCGTATACAATACAATATTCTAATTTATGTCGGTACGTCTGGAATGCGCGTCCAAGCGATCGATTTATTAAAAGCGATATTCAACTGATAAACGGTCCTATTAATATTCGTTAAAAATTATATAATTAATTTATATTAGTCGCTTCTTATTATGCGTGATCATTGATGATTTTCAAAATAAACATAAACCAATTTTATTACTACAAAATACTAATGTAAACATCCTAAGTTTAGTACACTGTTGCCCGAAAATTGTGAACATTTTTAAATTAATCCGTTTTTTTGTTATCAAGTCATAGTCGAACGATTAAAATGTTGAATTCACGAGACAATTTAACTTTTAATCAATCTATACTAACTTTTAATTCATTTTTCACAAACTTTTTTTTCAACTTTTAATTAACTTGGAACTCATGTTTCCGTGTTACCTGATCTAAACTATAACTAGTTAAAGATAATTTTTTTCAAACATAAGTTCCACCGTTTATATATCTTTGTGCCCAAAGGAATGTGGCACATTTAAGCTATGACCGCGTCCGAGAAGGGGATATTCGTATAAATTTGCAGTACCTAAAGTACCGCGGCCGGCACTATAGTTTGTGCGTTTCACGAATCGCCCACACAGGTGGCTTGATTCGATAAACGATTGAGTATAATAATATGTGCGTCCTATTATAACGTAGCATTACGCGTACGTAAAATTAATAATAGCCACACGAAATCAATATCATTGCATGTACATTGTTGTACACCTATATAACAGTACATCGTTGTACATAATAATGTACAGCGAATATGAGTTTTTCTCGATTGTCGACCTCAGGCGTTGTTTTCGATAGTATGCATACGCGTGTAATAGCAGTAGTAGCAATATGCTCTCGCGCGTATGCTACGATAACGTATACGAGCCAGTGTGGATATATTTCGCTTTTATTCGGACGGATCCTTGAAGCCAGGAGGTTATGAAATATTGTTCTGCAGCAGACAATACGAATTATTCGTTAAAAATGCTACGAACGCGTATTATTTCTCGAAGCGATTCGTATACGATCCGTGTACGAATCACAGTGAGAATTGATTAACAAGAACAATAAACCCGTTAAATGTCGGAATTTTGCGTGCACGGATCGCAATAATACCCAATCATAGTATTCGTATGGATAACAATAATAATAACACACCTAAAAATATTAATAGTATTGATGGTGGAATAGTGGTTCGTTTGTTTGCCGTTCTGTACGTACGCAGCCGTCGCCACACGCGTACGATATAATATTCGTACCGATTGCTGTTGTTGAATAGTGTATCACACAGTACCCACATCAATACGTATCATGTATGGTACTGAAAACCCGCCGGTTTCCGAGTTGTCCACGAAGATGACCTGTGCAATATTTTCTAATTTACGGCCAAGTTGAATTACACGTGCCACCGTTCGCGTCTTCTTATACGTTTTCCATCTGCAGCGGTGGATCCAGGATTTTTTTTTATGGTAAACATTGCATATCAATTGGTATCCTACTGATAACGCCCCTTATATATAATATATATAATATTCTTCTTTTAATCGTTCGGTCACTACGCAGTTACATACATGGTATCTGATGTCTATTTCATTGATAGTTAATAATACATTTCAACAACACGGAGGCGAATATGTCCCGTGATGAAAAAAAAAAAAAAAAATTAAATGATGTCGAGTACACCGACTTTCTATAACGCAGCTAACTGCGCGTTCAAGATATTTTCTAGGAGAAGGATATCTCGATCTTACTGATCGATATCAGTTATGAAATTCATCAATTTTTGGCTACGACCCGGTCGAATCACAAAATCGAGATGATACAATCCACCCGTCGCAATTGACGTCCGTCTGTCCGCGCGGACACGGTACGGAATCGCAGTACACGCGCGCAACGTCGTAACCGTAACGATATTGCGAAAATCAGACGGACGGACGGACCTGAACCGTGCGCACAATGCGAGGAGCGCACGTCACGCGAACGGTCGGAAACACGAAAACGCTCCTCGCGACGGCCGAGTGAGTCATCCGATCGACCGTGTGCTCGTCCGCCGCGCGCCGACGGCACAGCGCGTTTTACCTTGTTTGTCCGTATACGGGCGAACGGCTCTCGTGCCGCCGGGGGACACATCTATACATGGTAGCAACCTTAAAAACCGCTAATGGTAACGCGCGACCGAGCGCGTTAACAGCGCCGGTGTTGTTGTCGTTGCACGCGCGATGCCCGCGTGCGACTACGGGCGAACCCGACGACGTCTCGCGCGCGCAACGGGAACACGTCCGGCTGCGTCGGTGAACGCAATCTTTGAAAATCGGGGTGGCTAGGAGGGGCTGAAGATCAGGTATTACGTTGGACGTTTTTTACGTCGTAACAGAATATGCGGTGAAATCATAGGGTTTTTTTTGGGGGGGAGGGGGATGGTAAAGCCGTTCCCTCTACTTGTGCCTATGGTCATCGCCGCCCGTTACTACGATAACTCCGTGTTATTATACGTTATAGGCCACGTCCGACGGTGCAGTAGGCAACGGGGGAAGTGTCGCGGTCCAATGCGCAGATGATTGTTCCGTGCGCCCTTGAAATCTACACTACTTTTTGGTCATGCCACGGCGCTGCTGACGCGTCTTCGTGATTCATCGGTGACGTTCAGACGAACGATTGGGGTGCGAACGAAATATTGTTTAATACCGTGTACTGAAAATAGAATTATGAAAAACAAAACGCTCTGTTCTACCGGAACAACAAGTGTTTTCGCCTCGAAATTCGGTAAAACACATTACCGCGCGGACGTGACCTGCATCCAAACAAATGCATAGGAACAAAATAATCATCTAATATTTAGTAATTACGCAAAAATCAATATTCGCACACGTTTGGGCGTTATTTCTCTTCTAATTATCAAAGAATCAAGGTTAGAAAAGCGTATGAAAAATGACACGTTAAAAAAAACCTATAGTTGTATAATTACACATAGTTACCGAGCAAACAATTAAAGAAAATAACAATAGTAATAATGTACGCAGTTTAGCTTCGGCCGGAAACAATAATGTTCCGCAGTTGTTGACAAAAACCCATTCGATCCGTTACGATCGTTAAGTGTTCGCCAAAACACTACAAAATGCCTTTATTCTACGTACGCTTACCAATGTTGTTTACGCGGCAAGCAAAATAATACTGCTAGGTCATAAACAAAATGTTTGCGTCGGTTTCTAAATACTTATTTAAATACAAGTGTAGCGTCCTACGTAACTACGGATTTCAGTCCAGTTATCGTCTTCTCGATATGGATGACAGAATGATGGACCTCGTATGTATCTCGTTTATAGTAATTTTTATCATAATTCAGTTGCAAAATATGTTTTTTTATGGATACTAACTAGTGAAAAATATCATGGTAAAATCATTATTGTTTAGTTATCATCACTATACTCGTAATAAAACTACGACTGTTTGGTAACGGTTACTATAAAAGTAAAAATGATTTTGCCAGTGCAGTGCCAGAAGAGTCATAATATTATTGTATAGTATACTTAAAAGTATAATTTATCGATACTTCGTACATACACAAGACGCATATCTCTCATTCACTGCTCAAATTACAACTAAAAATACAATACTAATTAATTATACAATTAAATTTTGAAAAAATGTACTTATAACCATGTATAGATGCAATAAGAAAATATTTATTCGAAATCGCATTATTTAGGATAGGAATCATTTTGGGCTCTGTATGTATAATTTTTTTTAAAAATTTGGTTATTATAAAAATATTTTATGTTGATTTTAATAAGTACTGTTTGAGTAATATGTAAATTAATATTGTATAAATAAATAAAATTAAATATCTTTATATTATACAATGATAAGTAATTTTTTTTTACATTGAAATACTTGACCTAATGTAAAATAGTAAAATATCTCCCGGACGAGGCCATATATTACAGCTAGTACTACTCTAATCTAGTGTAAAAATTACATGAATCGTAGGTGTATTTAATATTAATAATTTCATATTTTTAAAATATATTATAACCATCGATGTTTAAGTGGCGCTAAATTTCAATAAATGACTAACGTACCTAATATTTTACAAACCTTAGTCTAAAATTGTTTATTTTAAAACGTTCGACTAATTTAATATTGGTTTCGGTAAAAGAGAAAAACGTTAGTAGGCAGAGGGTAAGCAGGACCGGCGAGAAGATGGATCAAGATGGGCTAAAGCCCGGGGCCCGTACCTCCGAAGGGTCCATCGTCTTAGTCTTTTATACAAAATTGTTTTTATTATCTTATTTGCTGTAGCATGAGATACAAATTTGAATATTCGTATTGTACTTAAGCATGTACATTGTACAAGTATGTACAACTATTATGTACTCATATATCTTGGTCAAATAAGTGTATGGAGGCCTGGAACCGATCAGCCCCGAGACCCTTAAAAGTCCTTGCCTGCCCTGAAGGTAAGGTAAGACTATAACTCTGCGTATTAATAGACTTGCTATATTATAAATTCGATTAACATAGAACGACAATCGGAATACAACGAGACAATATATGTACCTATTGTACGACGTTTCGTATGAATGTATTTATTGGAACATAAATATTAATGGACACATGTGCGTAGGATGCGATATATAGTTTCTGTGTGCCGCTAAGTTTCCGACAGCATTGGATGACCGTTAGAAAACGGCCAAGGGTGAAAGCCGTGGCACCTTTATGAGTAGCACACGCGTTTTTATTTATTTTTCTAATTATATCGTATTTTTTTCCCGACACTAACGTAATGAATGATAAATAAACAAATGTACTACATACCTAAAAGCGTATTGTACGTATTTGTGTAGTTACGACGGCCGATTTCTCGTCGCAAACCAGTAATAACTCTCCAATATCATTATATTGTCGTCCACACATATTAACATAAAAACTCTGCAGTACAATATGTATCCAACCAAAATCAATGATTAACCCTATTGAACCTTCGTTGCGAATGGATCAGATGAAGTGGGAAAATGTACGAAGGCAACTATTGCTTACTGCTGCTGCTGCTGTTGCGTTAACCTTGGCATTCGTACATTAATCGTTTTTATCACTCGTTCGATTGTGCGCTATATATAGATAAGTACGTCTCGGACGACATTATACGCTTATTATTATTTCCCGATGTCTACCGCGTAGCGAGCGGACTGTACGCGTAGTGACGTAAATTAGCTTAGATTTTTTTGACGAAGCAGAGCAAACCGTCAACCAAATCCACTCTAAAATTCATAAAAAAAACTCAAGAAAAAGTTCAACGTTTTATAGTCGTTTACGATACTGTTAACAACGAAATTAACGTGTTTATGTGTAGTTAATAATAATTAACAATTTTCGTCGACTTCCATATCAGCTATAATATATTCATTTTTAACATTTTAACTATTAATTTATACGTTTATGGAACTTTTCGGTGCCACACGATAAACAATAAAATATACGTTACATTAGTATTTAAACACGCCGCCGTTTGTATTTCTCATGTTCCGTCTACAATATAAATATATATATATATATACACAGAGTGATTTATTTAAGGTATACGACTCACTTGTCTGTTATAAATCATATACGACTATAGAGAGGCAAGTGATTTACGTTTGATGTATCACTACTATATGTGTAACGACTACAGAACAACTGTCTGATGTTCCCAGAGAACCACTGCCGGATTTAATAGATTTCTAATAAAAAAAATAGATATTATATCAACGTGAAAAAAAAATCAACATAATTGTATCGCATGACTCTTGTCACCATAAATCCAGGAAGATTTCGTTTCAATCGTATAATACATGATGACACGGAGTAGCATATCACTTCAAAACGAACGTCGTCTTTATACCATTACTCGCAGTTGGACTATGCGTGTATATTATGTACTAAATGATCAGAAATTCATGTGATGTTATTTCACAAATGAATTTTGATTATACTATTTTATAAGACTTCTATAAATTGTTCTTCCCGGTGGCGTATACAGAAAATATTTTTGGAATGGGCTACTGTGCACAGAGTTAAATTACCACTTCTATCTAAGAATTACTAACAAGCCACAGTAGGTAATTATCTACATTACATTTACAAAATCTCTCAAAACGATTTGACGTTGGACGCAAATTCTAAATAAGCATAAAGCACCATTAAAATATAACATACGTTTAAAATAATAAGTTTTTAAATTATTTCGGGGGGGGGGGGGGAGCTGTAGCCCACTAGTACCCCCCTAAATACGGCACTGGTTCTTCCCTCATGCATATTTATTGCGATAAGACGTTAAGATCACTATTACATGCGATTCTGATCATTCTGTATACGCAGTAAGCACGGGTACTCGTTAAGATTCACTTCTAAAAAATCGTACGAAAAAAATCATCCTGCAGGTGCAAATACTTGTATTGTATACGTTTACGAGTGCATATTTCAAATCTTGTTGATGGGTTATGGCGAGAGGGGGAAGAGGGGCAATACGATTTCCGTTTTCGGTTCGTGCGCTGTATCGCAACCGTAATCGAATCAACACTCGTTGCAGTTATGTACCCTGTTTCACGTGTAAATGATTTTTTAACTGACCGCAATGTACGTGGTACGTAAAAAGAGAACACCCGCTCGTACCTGTATCGCTTCGATTTCTCGGGGCCGCCGCAGACAAAACACTAATGTTACAATAACGATATTATTACCGTCGGCCGTCGCGCGTACGCATCACGGAGATACAAATCGCAATCACGGATTAACCCCGTTGAACCTACGTGTACATATGTATATTTGTACAATACGTGTGCACCGATCGGGCCGAAGGGGGAAAGTCATGCGACGTCGACCTTGGCAATCGTGCACGCGCGTGTTCTTTTCTTCTTCTATCGTTTTGGCGCGCAACGAGACCGCGATAGGAATTCGCTAAACGCCGTATAATCTCGCGCGTCGGCGATAATCTCCGCCGAGGCTGCGCGCGTGAAAGCGGTCCCGGTGCGGCTGCTGCGGAATTCGCGTGCGAGTACGACGGAGCTCGGACGGGAGAAAAAATAAACACAATTAAAAATAGAAATACTTTAATATTTTTTTTTTCTCCCTCCCCCCGAACGCTATCCGCGACCGGTTTTCACTTTTAACTCGCGGAGAAATCATTATTCCCCTCCGGATCTGGGTCAGATCCGAAAAATCCGAGAGCGTCGCACACACGTACCTACCTACCTGTCTACATACGAGCGTGTGCGTGTAATAATAACAATTATTATTATATTACCTGATGCGATACACAACCTACTCATTATAACGATACGTACTGCGCGCAATGTGTGCACAAGCGATTTGTGTACGCACTGCACGGGGATGGACATTATTTAGTGTACACTACAGAGTGTCCCGCGAGAGGAATCGTGCGAATTGCACTTTTTACCTTAACCACATCGGTCGAACTGCACTCGGGTCAGATGTACAGGTGATGGTAAAACTGCGCTTCGGTCGAAAAAGTTAATATTTATTCCTTTGTAATAAATCTTATGGTATTACATTTTAAGGACTAATCTCTGAATCAGAATCCATTAGAAAATATTTTTAATATTTTTTCGACGGAATCGTGGTTTAAACAAAAACGTATATAAATGAAGGTATTATTATGCAATTATTGTATTATATTAATAATTTTTTCTATGACTTGTGAAAATTAAATTCGAACATTTATCTTTAACCATAGTCTCTTTTTAACCCAAGTACGATTCGACTAAAACAAGTGGAATTAGATCTTACCCGAACGATGTTCGTATACCTTCATCAAATCATATGTTTATATGTTCACGGGACACTCTGTATATTATATATCTGTAAGATCCGCGGTATACCGTTCACCTGGTGGCCCTCGGATTCGCTTAATACATAACATTATAATATTCTATTATTATCATACACGCGTGTGTTATGTGCATACCGCGGCATCTTATGCTATATAATAATAATAATGATAAATTATGATATTGTATTACTACGCGAACGGAATGACCGCGCGCGCGTGCATAATTATTTTACGTATTTATTACATACATCGTGTGCGAACTCGGAACGTTTATGTACGCGTTTTTAATAACCGAATGGTAGAACGCGTACGATGTACGTATTAAATAACTATACATGTGCGCGAACAGTCCGCGCTACCAGTTTTTCACTCCTGTGCAACGCGTCTCCCTCGTTGTTATTACCTATACATCTAATCTGGTATTTATTGTCGTATAATAAATGCACATGTATTTTATAATATCTTGTCGTCTGCCACGAAATGGATTCCTGCGTTGTGTGATACACGATCTGCGACCCAAGGCCGTATTTGAGAGGGGGTACAGGGTGTCTGAACTCCCCCCCCCGAAATTTCTTCAATATTTTACGAATGTTTAAAATACTTATTTATTTTTAAAAACCAACATAAATATTTTCAGTCAACAATTACTTAAGCTCCAATTAATCCTTGACTGCTTTTAATTTTATATCATAATATCATATGAAAATGATTTTTTTTAACGTGAAATTTGAACTCGAATTTTAACCCGTAATGGAAATTCACGTTTAGATTCCATATGGTTGTATCTATCCTTAAAATCGTGCGAAGGTTCTTCAACTGCTATCAATCGACCGATTTGGAACTCTCCTTGAAATTCTAAATTTAGTAGTCTGCTTCATTGTGACATGGCGCCAAATACTAAAGGTTGGGCATCACTGTTTTAAGTATACTGCAGGTACTACTTCCATTACGTGTGTATAAATAATGTCGTACACATTTCGGCGAGAGTAATAATTTTATTGTTACCTGGATAAAAAAAAAATACCTCTAGTGTACCAACCCCGATTTTCTCAAAAGGAATCCTTATCCAGTTGAAACGTGCGTCCGTATTTTATTATGACGTATATTTTTCCATAATGTAATTCATAAATCTGCGGCGAGAGCGTTAAAGTCTCTATATGCGACGTCTGATCGTATACTTATATGTATAATGTAATGTATGCAATTTATTATTTACACTGTTATGTAACAGTTTGCTAACATAATGTTTTACCGTGTGAACTACATAATATATGTAATTTAAATCGCATTTTAATTTCTGTTTTCGAATCTAAAGACGTTTAGGATTCTTATTTTTTTTAACACTGCTTTATTAAACGCGTTTTTATCAGATCCAACTTGATTGAAATGCCATTAATTCGTTTGTGCTATAGTTTTAAATCAATAATTTATATATTTTCGGCCACACCCTCGTGTTGGGTGTTAATACGCAAAAAAAAAAAATCAAAAATGACCAGATTACATTGCTGTTCATCAAAACTAATTAGAGAAACTAATTTGTCCACACCCAATGTAATATAACGTAAATTTAGTCAGCGTTGTGTCAGGTATTAGCGTAGAGTAATGTTTTTCGAATACAACATAAACACAATACAGAATGGAGTGTTTAAACTTTAACTTCAATGTGCAGTAGGAGTTATAATAACTAATTTTTAATGATATTTATACTTCATAATAACGTGGTAATATTTACGCGTGATACTATTATTTTATTTAGAAATAATACACATTTCTAGTAATTACATAGTAAAAATACTCAATTAAGATTAATTTGTTGTAACAATACTCAGTTAAAATAAATAAATTCTGTAAATTTAATAAAATGTACAGGCCGAATCTACATCAAGCAATCATTATTCCAAACTCATAAAATTATTAGAAAAATTAAGTACCTAATTAAATGCGTAGTAAGATAACATCGCTATAGGTATAAATAACTTTTCCTGGTAACAGTTTTGACCGGAATCTGTTGAAAATAATTGTATAATCAAGCAATTTAAAGTGTAGAAGAAACAAGTTGTGAGACAAATATTAACGTTTGTAGTGATATAATATGCATATTGATGTAGCACAATATTATAACGAAGTGTCCTAGTGTTAATTTAAAAATTTATCGTGAAGGATAAACGCAAATCAATGTAGGTGCGGTTTGTTAAAAAAATTAAAGTGCATATATTATACGGAAAACGATCTTAATGAGGAAGATGCCGATACATAATATAATCTCTTATCTCGAGCTGTTAGAAAAAACCGCTTTGTAAACATGATGTCGGTCGATACGGAAAAAACCTATCCGACGAGTTTGGTGGAGGAGTGGTTTCGCGTATTGTTCTACCGACGATAAACGAAGGGGGATACCAAATTTCGCCATTTCGCCGTTAGTCGGGGTGAAAACGACGTATCAAATGAAATAAATCGAATATTTAAATAGGTTTTGTTCTCGGACAGAGAGCGCCGCGGTATTGTGTTGTATCCGATGACCCGGCCGGATGCACGCGGTCATAATATGAATACGGCGTAATAATGCGCGCCGAGTCGGAAGTCGTCGAATACGCAGCGGCCCGAAATCGTGACCGAGTATAGTCTTAAGAATGCGCACGTGGGAAGAGACCGGCCAAAACGCCCATCCGTCGTCGCGGTGCCATCGGATTTTCGTCGACTACTCCGCGGTCCCCCAACGCAATTAGTGATGCAGCTGCGAGTCATGACGACGGGCTAATCAATCACACCGGTGGAGTTCAATATTCGTGTTTTAATCACCTGTCGTGCGTCTAAGGTACATGTGTACTTATGACCTCCCGGGCGACGACGGCTATTACTAATACGTACTCGTCGCAGTATTTCCATTAAGCGCAGTACACGCACGCGGTGCGTCATAGAAAACGGATCGATTCGAAAAAGCAGGAAAAAATAAATGTTTTTGATAAAATGTCGGTTGAATTGAATCTTCAACGTAACGAACGCCGTTCGAACGCAACGCCGTCCGTCGGGTGATGGTCATTTCGCCGCGGGGATCACCGCGAATACGTGCCGGACCGATTCGTGTACGATTGTCACTCGACGCGATTGCTGGTTTGAAAATCATGAGGTCGATCGAGACCACCAACATCGCACACATCATATCCGTCAACACCCCCGTGATGAGTGTATTAGCCCAGTGTTTTTTAAACTTTTTTATCAGTGGAACCCTATTTGATGTACACATTTATCGTGGAACCCCTACTTTTTTCTTTTAGCTTTGTAGTTTTTTTTTAGATTATTTGTAAATAAATTATAATCATATAATAATATTGTGTTAAAGGTCTTTAACTCAAAATATATGTTAAAATTAAAATTAAAATAATAATAATTGTATACATATATATATATATATATATATATATTATAATACTTTAATAATAATTACTTTAATTAGACTAAATATAAATTTAGACTATTCCATATAGCTTATACATTATTATTTAATGTACAAAGATTTTTTTTTTCTATAATGCAAACCGTTTTTCACCATTACTAATCTTTAGTTGGAAATTTTAAAATAATTTTATTAAAAATTTTTAAAAAATCACTTAAGCTTTGCGGACACAGTTTAAGAAACGCTATATTAGCCGATCCAAATCCACATCAGTTTATCGTGGGACACCCTGTATGCGTATGTCGCGTACGCCTAACGGTGCACGCGTTTACGTGTGGGCTTAGCTCCGGTTAAGGCTGAGGCCGGAGACACGCACGAGAAAATTATCGAACCCCGGGGTTTCGTTGTGATACCGTGCCGCCGCGGAGCGAAGACTTCCGATGGGGTTTCGATTATCGTCATCGTAATGAATGCCGGGGTCATGATCCGGCCGAGTACGCACTTCTTTTTTGTTGTTCCACTGGTCGCAGCGACGAGGTGCGCCTCCCGTCGATGGTTGCGATACCGTGCGTGACCCGAGGAACGATAATATAACATAGATATTCGTGTCTGCATGACTCTAATACACATAACAATGTACGTTCGTGTATTACCGTAATCGTATCGAAGACACGTGAAATCAGTATTTACAAAGGTTTTTTCATCTACGGTTTTTGTTTTATTTGTCAACGGGTTTTTTAAAACGATTATAATTTAAAGTAAAAATAGCTTTTTTAAAGTGTTGTTTTTGTTCTCAAACATTTTTTAAGAGGAATAGGAATTGCTGTCCTTCGCCGTCGCATTTAACTTTGTATATGTTTTGTATGCATGTTTGCCAAGGACTGGATCGAACGTTTAAGTGGATTGATGAACATTTCGGGGTTCTTATCTGATGTTCGGCTCCAAAAATTTACTAAAAATAACATGAAAAATAACAAATTGTTCTACTCCTTACGTAATATTATGCAAAATACGTTCCGTAATGTAATATATAATGTATCAAAAAATAAAAAAATAGCTTACGTTTTTAGATAACCACTAGGGGTGCAATTATATTTCAATTATTTGGTAATCCTCCTTCGTGTGTTGTGTGCAAGTCGTATTTTATACAAATATATTCGATATAGCGTGTGCTATTAAAGACGTCACCGGAGAGCGTTTTTTGGCGAGACCACTAGAGTACGAGTTTGAACTTATGTTTTACATATTTCGTTATAAATGTTAAAATTCTAATCATGCACGAGTACAAAATGAATTCGGCGGTGGCTTAATCTCTTTTACGATAGAGAAAATACTAAAATCAAGGGTAAGTCCATCCATTAGAAAATTCTAATGTTAAATTAGAAAATCGAACGCACACCGTTTAAATATTGTAATTATGTTTATAGAATGGTAACAAATCACATGTACTTGGTACGATACACTTATAAATGCATTATGTACATATATCGATATGTAATCTGCATACGTTGTAATATCGATTTACATTTTAAAATGTTTACAGCTCTAATAATATTGAATTCGTTGTATACAACGAAACGTCTAAAACAATTTTTCATTTGATTACCATTTAAATTTAAAACAAAATAATTACACAATTTTCGAATATTAATAGAACAAAGATGGTGAAATGTTTGATATACTTATAGAGATATCATTGTTAAACATCCAAGGTTGTCTTGTGGATGTCATTTAAGACTTAACGTGATCAGACATCCAATTCGGATGATCTTATCTAACTGTGCTATCGACATAACGAGGCTTACTGGGCAATACTACTTCTCCTCCTCTACCGTTGTGCACTTACGCAAGATATTAAGTTTAATAATATTGAGTTTTGATGCTCTAAATAAAACTAAATCTCTGTACTAGAATATCAAAGGAATAATAATGACAACAACTATTCGTTACTATTCCGTCACTTATTGTGTCAAGGAATCGAACTATTTCATATATTATATTATACATATATTGACCATTTTATGTGTATGAAATTTCCTATAGGATGTATTTTTTTGAATTCTTAATATTTTTAAAACTATAACATTAAAAAATAAAAAAATACATGTTCAGTTTAGTGGTATTGTAATAGAACTGATTTTGGTTATTTTGTTCTTATTTAAACAATAATAAACATAATAAATTAGGATGCTTATTGATATTATATTTTAATAATATTTTAAGACGTGATGTAGTTTTTAAAAAAATAATTGAGACAAGTTTAATGTATTTTAAGAATATTTAATTAGAACTGGAAAATTATATTCAAACAATGTAACATAAAAGTGTTACAAAAAAACGTAATAATAGAAGGTTAGCAACATCTAACTTGCTAAAGTTTAGCCTAGTGACCCACGTGGTATTCGAAACAAGTATAATTTCTTGTATGCCTCGATATGAGTGATCTGTTAGGGAAGTGAAGCGATATGAAGGACAAACCTTCATTGGAATCAGAGTTGTAGCATATGTTTCTCATTTACGTAATATACTAAATGCAAATCGTGTGATTACTTTGAAAAAAATATTTCGGTAATATTATATATCATTGATATAAGTATACTATGTATGTCCCTAGGATGATGTCATAGAGAAATTCGTGTAATACATTTTGGTATATTGACAACTTTTACAACAATGACCGATTTTTATCGAAGAAAATCATCTTTTGAAGTAAATTATTGCTTTTATTGTATAGCATCTAAATGTAAATTATCTTCCCACCCTGGGTGATTTTATTTACAAGTATTGCGTGATATTGTATCTGTTTTTTTTTATATATCAAGAACAAACCTATTGAGATACGCATAAATGAATACATAAACATTTGATTAGATTAAAGTTTTCACATTATTATTGTCATCCCATTCTCGTCAGTACATTGATATTGTCATATAAATAGAGACATACTGAAACGTTTTTGTCGTCATTTCTGAAATCATGGCGCTTAATATTCGTTTAAAGCCTTAAATAAAACTTGTTTGGATAACTGTTCTATAGCGCATATAAACCGTGAAAGAGCTTGGACGGCATTCAGTTAATTTGATCAGAAACATAAATCTAAAAATTATACTACATATTATTATTTTATTATTATTATTATAACCATCAAACGGTACAAAAAGTCTCTAACACAAGCCCAAATGGTTTTTCGTATAAAAAAAAAAGAAAAAAGAAGAACTAAGTTATAATATCAGTTTATTTCCGGTTGTCAATGAACGTACGCCTTCGCAAAATCCAATACGGCAGATAGCGAAATGGTTTGAAACCTGTTTCGTCGTTTTATTAAACCGTGTGTACGTGTAATAGTTCCTCTTATAGGCCACCACACGTGTCAACACTTAAGTTAGTATAACGTTACGCGTTTTAATCGATTTACGCTAATCACATGTATTGCATGACCGCAGAGATTAGAATCACCTCTCATACGTTCAAATCTCACACCCTAGTGTGCACACTACAGCTATTTACGAGTTTATGTAAAATTATACGCGTTAACTATATACCTTACATGTACCTACACGATGAATTTCGACTATTTATTTATCATTTTAACAACCGTACCTGTAAAAAAAAAACGGTGTTTTCACTGTACAGTTTTACCATCGTCATTGTAATGGTTTTAGATTCTATACAGTTATACAATCGTGACGAGAAAAATTATGCAGTTCAGTAATTATATATAAATAACACCGCCGCACGCAACGACAATCGTTTTTCTATCGTTTATTTTAGAGATCATTGTTAGTCAGTGTCGGACTGGCCATGGCCGCTAGGCCGCAAACGCGTCCGGAGCTCCCGCCTGAATTTGCCGTCGAGGGACTATTTCTAAATATTCATGAGTTATCATTGTAATTGATATTTTTTTATAGTTTTAATTACTGTCGACTTTTAATGAACTAAAAAATGTACTGTTATGAAAAAAAAAATCAACTGTACAATTTGTTTATTATGAGGTAATATTTATATTATTTATATAACATTATAGTATTATAAATAATTAAATAAATTATGTATTTAATTCGATTTTTTGTGTTTTTTAAAATACCATTAAAATGTTATAATATTTTGCATAGTTAATAAGCACTTTTTATCATTTCACGAGATGATATTTTAGCGGCTCTTCTGAAGAAATGAGCCCTTTATGTATAAGACTGATATATGCTCTTGGTTGAATTTATTCATCCTCAATTTCGAATATTCTATAGTTAAATTTTAAGTGTGCATTGTTAAAATCGATCTAAACGAATTGTCAATATTATATAATACTTTGTATAGTATAATTATATACAGTTACAATTTATTAAATTTTACGGCTAAATATTGCGTAGTACAAACAATTTTTGTGCACAGAGGTTCGCGTTTATTATACAGTTACGTGTAGTACAACGAAAAAATGTGATATCTATTGTTTCCACGTATTATTACATTCGTGAGTTTGAAAAAGCCCAATGTTATTTTTTTGAGCTCCGATTGATTTTGTTTTATTGTGTTTCACGGAAACACGATGTCATTTTTAGTCCTACTCGAGTAATAATTAAAAAAAAATCGAAAAAAGTCTATCGTAAAATCTCTGTCATGGGACTTAAATATTTTATGGTTGCACACACAGGAGTGTACGAAAGGGAGACGGAATTGCACAATACGATAGTTATGATTTATATATACGGAAGCGATCGTGACGTAGGTTTACAATGTAATATGTAAATCGGAGTCGGTAAAGAAACTAAAACATAACGTGTGAATAATTGTATTCACACGCATACTGCTTGTGCGTACAAACAACCGATTCCTATCGTTTTTGATATCATTATCGTACTCTTACCGATAACCATTGCAATTTTACTTCAATCTCTTTCTCTCTTTTTCTGTCTCTCATTGTTATTATTAATGAATCGTACACACTGCATCTGCATAATTTATATTAATAATATGTGTACATACATGCGTATTTTTCCAATCGTGAAAGTCTTCCTACAGTGTGCGGTGCTAACGAACCACGCGACGAACAAGACCGCACCTTTACGATGTAATGTCTAGATATCGAAGAGCTCCAGGAACCATATACCACGTATACCATATCGCATCTATGTGATTTCATTAAAATCAGTTATAATTGATAATCGGCCCTCAAGGCCCAGATGTAACATAATATAACAACGGACATAATACAGTTATGGCATTCTACTGTACCACCTGTATGTATAATACGCACTATACCTATATTACAATACCTTGTTGCTGTATCTTAGGTATGCGAGGAATTCGTATTCGGTTCATCGAAGAGCCTGATTTTTGTAGGTCATGTCGTACAAAGCGAGCGTATTAAAATAATCATTATTTTATCACTATACGAAATCAGTGTTTTTAATGGTGTTAAAACGCATGTAGGTATATTCGTTTTTTATACAGATCTAGTTTCTGTTTTATGTACTTATAATATATATATATATATATATATACTTTAATAGCGGAAATTATCATTATCGGACTTGCCCACCTGCAGATGCATTTTTTAGATCGATGTTTTTCTTCTTCGTAAATCTAACCTAACCGAAGGAATGAAAATAAACTGTTTACCTTTAAGATTTTCACAAACAGTTTTGAAATGTAATGCTATTTTATTACATCACGAAATAAAACATACTACGAATAGACGATTTGAGTTATAAATTAAATCGAATATTACACACATAATACTATAGTGGCGTAAGAGTTGTATGTATATTATTATTTTTTCCTATAATACGAAGACATTACTCAGACAAAACGGCGTTTGGTGAGGTGCGATGGTGTATAATAATATTATAATATTAATGTACGGCGTGGCTCCCACAGGCCACGATCACAGACATGATCAAAGTCTGGTAAAATACGGTACTAAGAAGCGGCAAACGCGACATGGGGTTAATCCTCTTGTACAATAAAAATCCGTCGGTATGTCTAAACTGACGTTCTAGTATATAATATTAGACGTAAACGAAATAATATGATATAATATAATAATGATAATAAAATAAATAAATAAAACCAGCTCTACATATGTATACGTAACCGAGAAAGAAATACGAAATAAATAAAAACAAAATAGTTAGGTATACGGTGTCGGCTTGCATAATCGTTTATCCATTCGGTGCGCGCTCGTCACAAAAGTTTCGGAAGACGCGAACGTTCGTTATTACTTTATAGCTCTGTGTAACTCTGACGCATCGTTTACTGTCGCAAACGTCAGTATAAAATAAATGCAAGTTTTGAAAGAACAAAAAAAAAAAACCATGTAATTCGAACATACAAATTGCGTGGCTACATTTGCTCAACAATCGTCAGTAAAAATGTATTCCATTATCTACCAGAAATATTGAAAATATGTTATATTTTTATATAATATTAATAATTCATGAAACAGTTTTACCATCTTTATAAAATATCCTGGCAATGTATCTCGATGATTAGGAAGTTATAAAATTACAAATTAATACGATGATACCATCATTACCATTATTTAACTTTTATTTGTATTTATTATTTATATCGTTTTTCGTTTATCACAACATATGACTTAATATTTTCAACAGTGAATATTTAAAAACATATTTGGATTAACATATATGTATGGTTTATGCTCATTTCGTAAAATCAGGTTAGTAAAATAATAATTTTTCTAATAGTTCTTTACGATTGAAATTTTTTTTTTCGTGGATAATATTTATGAGAGAACGATAATAAATTAGGATCATGTAAAATTGTAAAGTATAAGTTAAATTGAATTTGAATAAATCTTTCAAAAAAAAAAAAAAAAAAATCGAATGTACGATCATTTATATAATCATTTTAAAATATTTTTTTGAAATGAAATTATTTTTTTATTACATTTTTAGGACCAAATTAAATTTTTTTTATATTATTGTCTATTTTCTGTAGTTAATTTAATATTGTTTTTAAAGTATTAACTTTATAGGTAGTATTCAAATAATTTTAAATAAAAGGTAATTTAAAACAAGATTATCACTATAAGAAAATTGTCTTCTTACACTAGAATCATTATTCATAATATTAGATTCACTTAAATTCTATTTTTCAATTATAGATGTCTTCGAAATATACTTAACATATTCGAAATTGTAACTAATATATATGTATAATTTCGACTGTTAATTGTTGAATTATTTTAATTTCTAGTTTAAACCATGTTATATTTGAAAATAAATTAACTAAAAGCCTAATTAACTAAAAGTAAGAAATAATTATAAATATAAAAATATATTTTATATAAAACGCACTGTTCATATTAGACCCAACTAAGAAATAGTGGAGTTTATAAACGTAAAAAATCAATATTATTCATGTCATTTATTAGATCGGAATTTTAAAATATTTTATATTCATTTAATTAACTTAAATAAGGTAAAATTCATTTGAAAATTATTCTTAGGATTAAGTTTTAATTTCCGTTAAGTTTTATAGAAAAAAAAATATTATGTTATAGGCTTACATACAATTATTACGTAAAATCTGTTTATAACGAAAATTAATTTAAAATTATCGTTTCCTAGGCTTGTAAAATCGTAGAGGCACAGGTAGTCATTAAAGTCGTGATGAGCCGTTGTAGTCATTTTTTGTTCTCACGTTGTTACCATGAAAATTGATTTGTACATAGTAATTATAACGTTTTACTTAGTTTAATACATGGTATAAAACAGCTTATTAAAAACGAATTATTTGAAAAAACAAAGCAAAGTTTCTTCTTTTTTACTCTTAACGTTTTTGGACATTACATAAGTGACTTACGTACAACTACCGTATAACTGTATATTATAAGTATTGCCGTAAAGAATTGAATGATATCTGTTTGTTTTTCTTCTGAACAACGAAATATTGTAAACACCATCGTAGTAGTGTTCAAATGTGACCCGTACGGCTATTACAATATAATAACAAGAGGAAAATAATTCTATTCTATTTTGAAATAAAATCAAAAAAAATACGTAATATTGTGGTATGCCTGTGTGTGTGTGTGTGGTCTATGCTGATCCCCGGAGAGGTCATGTCGCTTATATTTATGTTCACTTTGATTCGTTTTTAATAACATTTATTATTAAAAAGAGCGAAAAAAGCCGTCGAAACAGAGAAATGAGAAATTGCACCTGTTCCTTCAGATTAATACCTCATTTGTCTCGCAGAAAATACAAATGTCCTTTGTCTTGTGCTGCTGACCTCCTACGGAACAATACATCTGTCATCGGATGTGTGTCCTTCGTGAATTTGATTTATGCGTTGACGGCAGTGCGTACACCTAAAATTCAATAAGCAAAACTATTGTTGTAATCGTTTTTCATAAGAATTTTTCACACACGTTATTTAGTTATTTCTTTATTATGAAATATGTGTTTACAGAAATATCATCAGAACAAATGTCAGTACAAATGTTTAACTCTTTTAAAATTGTCTTTTATTACTATTATTATGTTCATAAATAAAAATAGTATTGTAAATTCGGATTCCGGATTTTGAATTAAAATGTTTTTACGTATTAGTACAGTAGTTATTAATTGTTATCAAGTCATAATGACTTCACCTTTTTTAAATTAAATTAATACATGTAATATACTTAAACTGTATGCGATTCAAAAACTAGTGACAAATATAATTTTATTTTAAATCAACTAATTTTAACAAGAAAGTATCGAAATCACAAGAACATGACGTAGACAGGTTCAACCATTTTTACTAAAATTACATAATTTAACAAAATTTGAATGTGGTTAATACTCTTAAAATATTAACAAAGTATTATTAGTGTGTTTTTGTATACTTGATGTTGATTTTTTTAATTAAAACTGGTCGTTAGACATATATTCATTTGCACATTACAAACAATACTCCATGATATATTAGTATATTTAATATTTTATTTATACAGTTTATAGTTTATTTTATTATTATTAGAAATTTTAAATCTTTTTTAATAAATTATTTATATAATTAATAATATTATATCATAAATGTGGACATTATGTATAGTATAAAAGTATTATAGAATTATGAAAGTATGAAATTAGTAACACAATTTATAAGTATCAGAAAAATATTATCCAGAAATATAGTAAAAATTATAATTGTAGTAAAAATGAAGTTTGTGTATCTAACAGATTCTATAATTTCTTCAGTTGCCCATGTTACATTACACAATTTCCAATTTGTATCAAAATAGTGACCAGTATATGTATTATAAGAATCTATAAGAATCTATAGCAAGTGAAATCTATCCATCTATAATTAAAACGATACCACTAATATTTTTAAAATAATTTTTTATTTCATATCATTTTCGTATTATTTAATATATTTTCATATAGTTTTTCTATGCGAGTGCATATTATTTTTCGACATGGTATATTATAATTTGGCTTGACTGAGATGCTAAGATTTTTAAATTCTTTATTTTCTACAAAAGAAAAAGACAACAAGTCACTTGTAATAATTTCACAAATGGTGCTTGTTATAAAGTTGATTCTAAAGTTCAAATTTGAATTTCAAAATCCGAAAATCCAGATTTTGTATCCTTAAATCCGAAATCCGGATTTTTCGAATTTTCAGATATCCAGATTTATTTCACATCACTAATTTGGATAGGATACATACGAGTAGTATCTAACTTTACAATATTAAGCATGTATTATTGCCTAATCAGTTCGCCGTTACTAGACAATACTGTACTTGTACAATACTATAATTCCTTTATAAATTTAAATATATACATTTTTTTAATATAGTATGCATGTATTAATCAAACATTTTTGTATAATTTTTCATTTTAGTTTTCGTAAAAAAATCGAATCTCGCGTAGTTTTTAATGATTTACTCGCTAAAGATTTATTTATATTGCAATGATTGCTGTTATTTTATACCTGACGTAAGGCATGCATTTATTAATAAGACAGAGAATATAGTTATTCAAAACACTTGAAAGTTATTTCATAACAAAATAAAAATATTAAATAAAAAATAATTATTCTAGTTAATTCCAAATGGTAGTTACAAAAATCACACATTTTCGAAAAGAAATCTCATGCCACATATAATTACTACCTATACACACCGGTAATAGCAATTAATTATCATTAATTTGATCTCGTTTTGTTGAAGTATAAAAATTTAAATTATTTTAATTCGATAACAGTTTGGGCTTAACTTTTAAACGGGCATATTCCGATTGCAGCTCGCTAGCCGTCGTCGAACATCGTTTTGCTTAACCCCCTAGTACCAAACAATTTTAAATGGCTTAATCTAATACTTGTGTATTTATATAGTAGTATAAAACAATTTATTATTATTTTACTGAGAGAGGTTTTTATCCTAACATGACGATGGAAAAATTCCGTCGACAACTTGCATGGACAAGTATAAAAATCGCGATTGGTCTGTCTATAGTTAATAAACAAATATTTAGGTTTTGATTTTTGTTTTCATCAACAACACTATAATCGTATGTAAACAACGTAATCGCTCGGAAGAAAAACAATGTAATAATTAATTAATAGCATTTTCAAATATAGAATGTAGAAAAAAAACAAATAAATAATCCCGACGTAGTGTCGCTGCGTTTCGTTATTTCATCATCGAGGAAAAAACGTATTTTTATAGTATACGGCCCCGTTTCTATACGAATAACGATTATTAGTGCAAGTGCACACGATAATAACCCGAGTATGTCTGTTTGTTTTCGCCGATAATTTTTCTTAAACCATCGTAAATATATAACGCGTACTCTGCAGGACATCAACGTAAGAGCAATATGATTATAAGTGTATATATATATAAAGAGGGTATTATCTAAATTTAAACAAATAAAAGAACATTTTGTAAATACAACACTGCATAAGGGAACGTAACGACACGTTATGCATACATACGGACGAGATTGATCGACGCGTGTATCACGTAATAATTTAAATCCGTATTATGTTTCTTTCCACCAAAAAATGATTCCACTTTGATATCATAATCTTACGTCGCCGCCGCGGATGAATATTACACTGCACACGAGTCGGCCAGTGTGACGTTTTTATTATTTCACGCACTTATGTACGAGGACAAACACCGTTCCGGCATTAACAGCGCGGAACGTTCCTTACGCGTATACTATCGCAACACAGCTGATACCTGTGTACTATGTGTACCTAATGCCTAACGCATTATCATAAATGTCAAGCGCATGATGTACGCAGCAGCATTGAACTAAATTACACCGTCGAATGTTTCAGATGACTGAAGTGACGAGCAGGACTGTCAATTTCAGAACATCTGCCGATGGCGACAAGAAAGCCTTATCCGTAAGAAGATATGAGGCAAAACCGCCGGAAAACTTGGAACTGGTAAGTAGTCGTTGAACATGCGTATTACGATTTGATTTTTATGATTTATGTTCCCGAGAGAAACGTCCGGGCATGCCACTCTACGTATCAGCGGTTCTTACTATAGGATTTTAGTAATGACTGAATTTTCGCTTTTGTAAATTACTCGCAGACTGCATACGTTATAAAATAATAGCAACTAAAACAAATTAAAAACATGTTAATATTATATTTATGCAAATATTTCGGAGTTAACAGTTTAATTTTCAATGCACGTGAGTTAAAAGATTTGCCTAAGATCCGCGTAGCGAGTACCGCTGCTGTATATACATGTATACATATAATTTACTATCACGAAAATACATATCGTTCTGTAGGAATGCATGTTATGCACACCTATGTAGATAGTATTTTCAGTGACAACCATGGGCGCGCCAAAAGATATAAGTTTGACTACCATTCGGAGGTTCACGCATAAATATGGGCTTGCACCTATATTATGTCGGAACAACGTCATACAGGTGTGTAGTTATTTTGGTTTAATTAATAAATATTGTATCCAAAAGACGACGATGATATCGATACCGAATCGTATACTAGAACGATTAACGACAACGTATACAGAGTCCTCGTTGATTTTCATTACTCGATGTATTTACTATTATGCTATAATAATGATGTATACTCGTTTAAGTCGTTCGTAATAACTCGTCATGATCGATGCTCTGAATTCCAATTCGATTTAATGATCCGGGCCAATGCATTCGAGAGATCATAGAAAAACGCGATGAATAAATTTGAAAATTATCGTATTCTTACGATTTTCGAGTGTATTTTAATTAAAAATTTATACCGATTAGAGTTTAATAGAAAGCAAGCTCTATGTCACGGTGTTTTAGTAGTGTACGATGATGTCGGGCGATAAAAAAAAAAAAAAAAATTAAGAATCCCTATAAAGCCAAAGCATATTGCATTATTGTATCGGGTCACGATTTGAATATAATATAAAATAATATTAATGTATGTCATTTTCGCGTCGTATGTAGGCAATACACTTGCGGTTTGCAGAATGTCATAGCATTTCTCCGAGATAACGTGTCAAAATGTTTAACCCGCGTAAATATTATGTACATCAGTTTCATATTGTGTGCACACACTTTCCATACCTATGTAGTCGTAGTTCGGCGTACGCAATACAAACAGATACTAAAGATATTTCGTTAGCGCTTGCACCGCAATTAATAATCATTTTTACGTACAATGCATAGGTTGGACCGATGTATACTTCCCGGCTGTGTGCATAACGTATTATCAGAATATTATCCAACGTGTAGCCAGTGGCTTATATTCATGTGTCACGGTTCATTACACACACACACACACAAACACACACACAAACGCTCAAATACACGAACAAGCCAATGGCTATTAATTATTATATTGCTTACATTAGGTTCCTGGACAACATTATACGTTGTATGTTTTATAATAAACACCGCGAGGGCATAATATTATAATATACGTATAATACTGTACTTACATGACATATAATATATAATTTGACCGTATCGTCGTCGCAACAATAAAACCCGTATATGACGCGGCGGCTGAATCCATTGACAAATAAATGGGTACCTCCATAATACATACCGTACTGTATAACACGTACGCGTTCTAATGAAAATTATCACGCGTATAAATTCATAGAAAAATTGACATTCCTACACGCTTTGAGTTGGTTATTGTTTCGGATGAGCTATTGAGGCGGACGTACCTAAGTACGTAGAGCTTTTTTAGTGTCTGATGCGTTTGCTTTTATTGATATTTTTCATCATTTCGAATTATTTTCTAAAATATCAGACATGATAAAATATGTTGTCAATTCAATAACCGTCGACGGTTAAATCATGAAATATAACGATAAATTAGTTGAATACACTGTGATAACATATGAACAATATTCACTTGTCTTATTTTGTAATCACTTATTCGTGTAGAATTCAAAATTGATAAACACAATATTAATTATGTAGGATGTATAATAATTGGTAGAACTATAATTTTTTTCATAGATTTACCTAGTTTTGGGCGTAATAGTTATTTCTCATTACTATACTACGTATTTTTATTGGACGTCAGGGAAAATAATAATAGATACACATTTTTACATACAATTAAGTTTTTTCTTAAATTAAACTACATAGACCTCTTTAAAATTTCAATGAGTAAAATACATTTTAAATAATAATGTATAGGTTTCAATATTCTTCATACATACCTGAGTATTAAATATACGTAAAATATATAAAGACTTTTTTCAGTTGGGGTTTTCACTTTTTCATATATTTTACCTTAATTTTATCGCCTAATTAGAATAAATTACTTTTACTTTAATTTATTCTTATATAAACTCCATGCATGTAAATTAGAATAAACAACTACTCGATATTACGAAAACACGACTAAAATAGTATTCACACAATTGCCTCCTCGTAATTAATATTTGAGTATTGAAAAGTGATTTAATTTCGAGACTCATTGTACCAAATGTGACCGATCAAGTGTTTTCGCGTACAATACGATTACGTGAATAATGTACACAGTCCGAGTATGTATAACATACATATGTTTTGGACAATACTTCGATTAGCGACGTTCGCCTCGTACAGAAATCGCGGACCACAGTTTCACGAATTAAAACGACACGGCCGCATATATTTATATTGTCCAGTCGACCTTTACGGCGACTCGTTTTTCGATATATAATCGGGTCAGATAGGTCTGGTGTCTGGATTCCCGAGTTTCCGGTTGTGCGGCCGTTGCCGGCAGTAGCGCGAAGCCAGTAGCAGATGATCGAAACGATTAAAACAAAAAAAAGAGAGACGGAGAGAGAAGAAAAACGATTTAACCTCGAATCAGACGGGCGGATAAAAAAAAAAAAAAAACACAAAAAAATAAAATGGGTGAACTAGCGCGCTTAGGCGTACAAACGCGACGGTTACCGAGAGGCCGGCAAATAAGGCCTGTTTTTTCCCCACCTCGGTGTTCTGTTTTGTTTCAATCCGCGACGGGCGGCGCGCGTTTCCGTAAAACAAAAACAGAAAAATATCGGTTATCCATCGGCCAGCGGTGAAAAACGAACGAGATAGAAAGTGGAAGTGCGCGCGCGCTCGCGCCCCGTCGGATGCAACGGGCACACGTGCGCGCGCGGAGGGGTCTCCGGCGCGGAGGATGCAATCGCTTCGGGT
>NW_020271743.1:1479818-1583653 GCF_003268045.1 Sipha flava
CGGGTCGACCGCCGCCGCGGTCGCGGCTTCAGTCTGTCTGTCCGTCGGCCAACCCGTCGCTCGCGCGTTGGCGGCAAAACGATATCATTGTTGTTATTATTACGACCGCCGCCGCGTCCGTGTTGTTGAAACCATCGTTTTGCGTTAAATACTCGTACGTGAACAGCAGCAGCTAGTCGCCGAGTGCGATTGCGGTGCGCGAACGTGTAATAACTGTATTATTATTATTATTACGATACGAGTGTGTGATTTTTTTTGACATTTTTTTTTTTTTTTTTTTTTATCATTCCGACGTTAAACGCAGAGTACGGTATCAATAATTGTACGCCCATGAACGGGTAGGCAACCGGTTAGCGGTAACCGGTGTGCGGATTCGGTGCCCGAACTGCAATAGCACCCGTGCACGCGCGCGATCTTTCGAATGGTAGTCATACTTATCGTGCCGCCGCCGTCCAGTAACGCTGGCCATGGGGGGAGGTGCGAGCCGGCTAAAAGCCCTGGCGACAGGTCCACCTCGACCACGTCCATATCGTTCGTGTCATCTGATAACTCGTCGTATTGTTGTTTTTCGCAGGTCGATCCGGACAATTTGATCGCCACCACCAAAGAAGGTAAGAAAAACATTACATATTATTATATCATTACGATCGCTACTTCACTAATGTTTATGCGTACGCAACGGGGGTGACGTATCTATAGCACCGCGGGGAATGGACGATTTGAAGCAAAAATCTTTAATTTACGTCTTCGGACGGGTGATGAGAACAATCCGAAATATAACGTTAAAAGTTGTCCGATTATTTCTGAGCCGTTACTTTTTGAACTTTTTAGGAGTGATCAACGTGTTGAGTTTTCCTTTGCCTATGATTGACATAAATGGAATCTGTAAACCACTATCTGTAGCCTATTTTCATTAAGATTCGTTTGATAACAAAATTGAACAAAACCGGAACCATACACGTTCGGCATATATCATATTGGCACGCGTTAGATAATTTTAATTAGAAAATGTAAGCGAAAACAATTCGAAATTGAAAAAGGTTCACCACCCCTACGTGTAATAATACGCGTTATTATTATACAATTGTACCCGTGTAATACGCCTGTAGCTGGGCATGAACAGAAACCGGTGAACGCGTCTCATCGTCGGCTGACCCGAAGCGCATCCGAAGACGTATTATTATAATAATATTTAACACGCACATTCTTAGTATTATTTTTTTATTTTAATTTACTTTTCCCGCCACATTACCAATACTCGCCGCAGTCAATATTTCAATTCATGTATAAAACATAGTGGTATCGGGCAGATAAAACGACTCACTGTGCAGTACATAAGTAATATATTATTAATTTTACATTTATCTATAGTTTATGATACCGTCTACAGTTTTGACTTGACTCGCTCAGATACATTTCCGATATATCAGTGTGTTATTACTGCATCGTGACGCGTATTGAGGTTCTCGACTGGTGGTACACGGATAGTTCGTACGGATGGTTCGCAAAGGCGATAATATAATAATATAACAATGTTATTGTACTGTCAATACCGAATAAACTTCCAAGTATCATTTATTGGTACATCGTTTATTAATTATAATTGCTACTAAATGTGTTTTAGAAGAGATTTTTTTTAATAATTATTTTCGTTACTCTGATGACAGTGATAAGCAAATGGGCAGACGTCTGTTGCTACGTATTATAGTGTTCGTGGAGTATTAGCAAAATGTATTTGTACTTCATTAAACACGTTACGCGTTGTAATATAACTGTTTACTATCAATTGATAAGCTACAAAGCACACGATTTTGTCAAATTCCGTTTTTAAATTATTTAATTTTACAGAAATGTTTATACAAAAACTATTATAAATTATTGGTATTGTTTTCTTTCGAGATGAGGTTTTTTTTCAACGTATATATGTACGTATTGATTATTATTTCAAATGTTCATCGTGGTCCATATATTTTAAACCTAAAAATAACAAGAAGTTCGCAACGCTTATTGCATTTAATATAATGCCAAAATTTTCTACTGCTTCATATTTCTTTTTCTTTTTATATTCAATTAAAATATGTATTAGAAACATCTGCGTTTAACCGTGAACATAATTAACGTTGAACTCGTTTATTACACCGAAGTGCGTTTCTCGTAGTACACGTATTTATAGTATGTATAAATGTATATAGAACGGGCCACGATTGACCATTACAAATCGAAATGCTAGAACGTCAATAAATCTAAATACCATATGTGGTCAATTATTCGAGGTTTTCCTCAGTACGGAATGTTACAGTCATTAGTGTAAAAAGATTCGTTTTACAATTTGCATACCCGTCAAATACTGTCTTGTAACCGCACATTTTGATCGATTGAGATAGCACGAAAATCGTATATAGAAACACGCACCAGCGGCTGGCTTTACCAAACATATAGTACCTTCTTAAATCGAATAAAAAATATTTTCAACCAGTTCGATTGCGTGTCTGACACAAGTCCATTGGACTTTAGAAATCGTTTCACGTACACGAATTCATTACGTTGTATGGCGTCAGTACATCATCGATAAACGATTTTCGAAATAATAATAATGTTCTTTGCACATCCGTGACACGAGATGAATAATAAATCTTTTGAAAATACAAGAGAGAACGGAAAAAACGATCCCGAAATCTATGCGATTACTTCTATGAATATGGTAATTTTTTAATGCTATATATAGATTTATGATACGTTCGCATCGACGTTTCGTTGAACTCGCAGAAAGGACTGTAATAAAATGAAATCGTAAAATTATTATTCTGTTAAACGTAATTACTGTTTAAGGTAAAGCATTAAAACACAAATAAAAAGCTATATTAAGTTATACATATAGCGATGATGTGTTGATTAAATGTTTACACAAATGGTAACAGTTATACTACCTACTGTAGGAGATTTTGGAGCAGAAATACGTTAAAATACAATAATGTAATTTATTCTATTTGAGTCTATAAAATGTTATGCATATATGATATATAGGTTATTTATTTTCTCAATATTTCGGAATAATTGAAAACAATCTAAACAGTTTTAACGGAGTAGTTTATATGTAATTTTATGAATTTCGTAAAATAACTATAGATCGAGGTAAAAAAAATATTTGGTCTAAACATATTTGAGATTAAAAAACAAGCAAATTATACTAAATTATACGATAAAAAAAAATCCCGATTTTTGAATAAAAACAAACCATGATTGTTATAGTAAAGTATTTTTTTGACATATAGCCATTTTTCGATGGTAACTCTAGTTTCGAATCACATTATAGTTTTATTTTGTTTTTCTATACTCGATGCATATGTTGATAAACGCTTTAAAATCTTATTGTACACGCATAACCTCCTCTTATATGTAGCAATAATTTCTGTATGGTTTATCAATCTTATGAATTTTTCAACGTTGACTATGTAGTAACTATAACTCTATGTATTATGACTTAATCTACATATAACCCGATAAAATTATTTATACTTTTTTGGTGTGACGAAAACGCGTGTTCGCTTGTAAAATTTTAGTTAAATATTGAGCAATATATTATGGGTACGAAAAGTAGGTTAAACAATAACATGAATACGAATTGTCAACTTTCATTTGTAGAATACTGAGGGACATTATTACATCTGATCAACAGAAGTTTGTATCAATACAACATAAATTGTGCACGTTCGTATCTGTCAGCCTCGAACGTTACTGATTTTATGGGTAGTATTTATTTCGACCATCTAAAACCATTTTAGACAGATATAGGTATATTTTTTAAATTTACACAGCTTGCAGTACATAGTTAGATTTATAGTGTTCACTATTTCAATAATTGAAAACATTTCTACTGTCATCAATACGTGCATCGTGCACAGAACACATATATGTATACTGCAGGTATATGGAAAAATGTGTGTTCCATTTGTTTTTATTTTCAACTCGTATTCGAATTAAATATAATAAATTTGGAAAGTATGACATTCGACACCGCACTTGTGGAGAATATTTCAATTATTGAATTCGATCGAGCTGAAAATGAATTTCAATTTTTTCGTGAAACTCAAACAAATTCAACATTTTTCCGGATGAATAAGCAATACAAGTATTATCGTGAAAAAAATTGCCAATAATTTATTAAAAACGAATAATAACGATAAAAAAAAAGAAAAACAATAATAATACGAGTGTAAAATCTCACAGCTCTACAATAATAATGGGTTAAATTGCCGTTACTAAACTGGGTGTTGGTGGTTTTCGGGAGATTAAATGTCAGCGTCTATGAAATCAGCGGATTAGCGTACCGTAACAACAGTTGTTGCACACAGGATATCAACGTTACCGATTACATTTTTATTCCGTACACTTTTTACAATACACGTACCCGTGCAAAACGTGTGCATGAAAAAAAAAATATTAATATACATTGCGTTTTGAATAAGATGACCAGATAGGTGAAAACAATATTATAGTCATATATATATATATATATATATATATATATATATATATATATATATATGTAAATAATTTAAATGATGCTCAAATAACATAATTCACGGGTCATCTATAATAGTAGTGTAAAAACGAGAGGGAAAACAAGTAATAATAATGAATCCCAATTAACGAAAACAGAATTACGATCAGTTTCTGCTGTAAGGTGCTGTTCTTGGCTTGTTAATATTCGTGACGTATCCGAATAACAATAGACAGATAAAATATTTTTATGTTTTTTCTTTCACTTCCTTATACGTCTTGAAATCGTTGCATAGTTTGCAATTAATTATCCTTAATATAAAATATGCTTTATATGCGTTATATTACGTTAACCTCCATGCGCGAAAACGAGTAAAACGCAATATCGTCGTATATGTATACGCGTACTTTATATAATTTATTTTAATCTTAAATGAGTAGTATAGTACCAAAAAATTTTTGTTATTCAATCTGTATAGTATCATAGCTGTTAGGTGGTGTGAGAAGTTCGATTAAGCATATCTATTTGCAGTAATTCAAAGAATAAAGATGTATAGTCTTACGATCCGATGTTTAAGAAAAATAATTGAAATATTCGCCAGTTTGTACACATGTGATTGGAATATTATTTATGTATTTTTAATTTTGAATCCAGTATCTATATATTCAAATAACATAATAACTATTTAATTCGATAATATACTACCTGTCTGCACTTTTTGAATTACCATTGGTTGACGTAACAATATATGATCTAAATTTTAAATGTATACAAAAAATCTTATTCATTAAAACCGGTTATTAACTAACAACGATAACCAAAGTATTTTTTAAATTAATTTCACTCAGTAAAAAATCTAGTTTGACTTTTTAACCGCGGAAATAGTTTTTAATCGGGTTTTTTTTTAAATTTTGATCTCAATTATTCACTCATGTAAATAAATTGAGAAAAATGAAGTAATATTATTATATAATTAATTTGAAACAAACATAGGCCTTATGAAATAATTTCAAGCACTAAACTAGTAGAAATAATAATCTTATTGTTTAAAATGTTTTCATCGAAACGGTTTGGAAAAAAATTCACACACTTTCATTAGGCCTTAAAAAAAAATATAAACCTCACCAAAGTATAAACACAATATTTGAAGAATGTATAACAGTTATGTTTTATTATTGTTCAAAAGTACTGTTGTGACATTACATACAATAATAGTCTAAAATTAGCATACTTGTATTACCACAATGTATATATATATATCCTATGCGGAAGCACCTCAAGCTCTGATGTTCGTCTACATTTTATTCAACAGCGTTTTTTGTACTTTCTCCGGGGTATTGTTAAATTGTTATGTTTTATAAAAACCTCTTTAGAGTTAAAAAATAAAAATAAATAAAAGAAAAAATTAAAAAATAACACATGTTATCCAATGAGTACGAAATCATAATAATAATAACCTACGTGTGAATGTTTTATTCATTGCAATACATTTTATATATATTCTAAACGTGATTATGTATAACACCCTTGGTTGTGATATGTGTGAAAAAATCATCACTCCATTATCGGAATGCTAACGAATATTTATGGTATGTCCTTTTGTAATGCTGTAATATTAAGCGCACGCACCCAGTAAACTGTACTCATGACTTCCCCTGAGTAATAAAAACAATATTTCTGTACTTTGAACAACAATTAATAGTTTTTTAAACATGACACGGTCAGACAATAGAAAATGTACTTAAGATAATAAACAATGTAAAGTTTTTTTTTTTTTTTTTTGAAAGGCATTGGGAAATATTAAAATCAAATTATTATAGACAAATATTTTGTAATATTACATATTAAATGGAATACATACCATTATTCATGCTTACATATATATATATGCATCCAAAATGTACGATAAATTACCGAATAAAATATAAAATATCTTTCATTGGATCACTACACATAAATTTATAATAACACTTTTTTAATGATAAAAAAATGACATTCTTATGTTTTCCGATAAATTTAAATTTCGTATTTGAAAAAAAAAACAAATTTGTGTGATGCGGTCGGCTTTGTAAAGATATTATGAAATAATTAAGAATTGTTTCAAGGATTATAACATTATAGGAAAAAAACTAAATTGTAATAATTTTAATAGAATTATCGTCTAAATTATTTTAAATATAATATGTAGACACTATTTTAGAAATGAGATTGTGACGATTTTACAGGTACCAAAAATCAGTTAGATCAAGTCTTTTATATGTCTTTCAATTTTGATTGATAGTTATTCGAAGTATTCAAAACTGTATACAAAAGAAAAAAACGTTTGCCCCTAGCAAACATATATTTTTTTTTACTTCTGTATGTATACTCATTAATAAAATTTCATAACTACTAGTTGACAGATTAATGGGGTCCTATATAGCCCGACAGACACACACTAGGGCTATGCTCATATATATGTGTGTGTGTACAATGTTTCCAAGCTTAGAAATACACAGTAATGTGTAATTTGCCAAAGAAAGTGTTCGTTCGTTTATATATATATATATATATATATATATATATATATATATATATACATTGTATACATATTATTATACAAATGTGTGGGCAATTGTAAATGTCTCCATTTCCGCATCTGCAGTCTGCTGTCTCGACCTATATTATTCTGTGTGTATATACTGTGTTAGTCTTTTTTTTCTTTTCCATTGATCATTTCGCTTTATTCATTATTTGTATTTTTTTGTTCGCAATTACAGAAGAATGGGTGACTAAGAAAAAAGTCGAATTGACGACGAAAAAACAAATCGAAACAAGAGTTAAAAGACAAGTCGTCTTAGAAGACGGGAAAATAGTCGAGGATTCCGGGCCAATCGTAACGACTAATACGACCGAAGACACAGAAAAACAAGAACATCAACAAACTGAGGTAATTTGAAAATATGTTTTTATTATTTTAAAGTATAAATAAATAGTTTACCCATATATGTATAGAAATAAATAAATAAATAATTATCCTGAAGTATTATTATATTTATAAAGTACGACCGTTTTTGAATTAAAAATTCATCATTAGTTATATACAAAGTTAATAAAATCATACTTTGCAAATACTCCCGATTAAGCATTTATTTCTCTAAGTAAACTATTGGCTTAGTAATTAATTTATTAATTTACGATTATAAACTATTTACTAATTTTTAATTTCAATTAAATTTTTATTTTTTTATAATCTATTATTTGGTTCATAAGCGCTATAACGTAGAGCAATTATGTTTGTATAGAATCATATTCGAGCACTAGAGCTGATGATAAAATATTTTATAATCAATGGTACTATACCGATTTCTATTATTATGATATGTTTGAATTAAAATAATAATCACCACGGGATGCAGTATTTATTTACAATAAATCGAATTTTAAGACGTTTTATTAAATATTCTTAATCTTTCGTTTGTTCACTGAGTCTTTTATGGCACAACCAAAATTCCAAAAATTCACTTTTTTTGCAATTTCGTCACTTTTATAATTTTATAAAAATGTGATTATTAATGAATCGTTAAACAAATATCCAGATCTCAAAGAGAAACCCTTAATTATTAAATGTAAATATTTTCATATTTTTTTGTATGTGTTTTTAGTACTAAAAACATGTCTGTCCATTTATGACCCAATGTACAGACGAAGGATTAAACGCAATTAGGTACATGGGCATACGTAAAATATTTATTGCATCTGACATTATGATTTATTTAACATTTTATTAATTAATATAATTGGTGATCCGAATGACTTGGGTGTTCACAGTACCTAGACTTAGTGCGAAAGGTTTCGATATCGATGATTGTTATTGAGAACCGCGTGCTGCTAAACTTGTAGTGTTGTAAAACACAAACGCTCTTTACTACTCGGTTTGCTTTGCGTGCACATATGGAGTACACTACTACCTAATAATTATCTACCTAATGATTACGATTTCTTAGCGTATAATAACATAATGAGAATTATGATTGGTCTTTTTCACGCGGATATCACATCGGAGCATTACACAAAACAAGTAAAATTAGATCAGTGTACGGAATAATTGCATCCATTCCTGGTGTATGAGTGAAAGGCAGTAGATATTATCAAAAATAATACGTATATATAATGCGTAAATGTGTATGCGCGCGTATTTATGTGTGTGAGTAAGTGTTCTTGTACATACGTGTAAGATTCTGTATACGTACGAACAGTTGTCATAACCGTATATATACACACACGCATCCTGTGAGATAATAAACATATCGTAAGCGCAGTGGTGGTTAAACATAATGTTCTAGGGGGGAACGAAAATAAAGCCAACCCCATCCCATAGCATTTTAATAAATATTATTTATATGATTTAGAAAAATACAAATAAATGCATTTCAAAATGAATCACCAACGATAAAATAATGAATGTCTAATACGGATATCAGTTAAATTAAGCGTACGCGACTGAGACATAAAGTATAATAAAATACAATATTATGATAATATATTATCCAAGAGCATATTTTAGGGGGGTGAAAGGGGCGACTGCGCGCTCCCCGAAATCCGTATTTAAGGAATCGATCATATGTGAGATATATACTTCAAATTTTTTTAATGTGAATCATTTTATAACGATAGATACTTAGTGTCCATACTTAGTAAAAATCAAATGAAACACAAGCGTATCTTTCAAAACACAGCCAGATGTTAAAAAAAAAAAAAATCACAAATATCAAGGATTAGCCTATTTCAATATTATCAATTTTACTTGTAAATTTTGAGCCTGAATTAAAGAAAAAATGTGAGTCACTCCTCCCCTCCCCTAGAAGTAAGTCTGAATAGGCCTCTGATATTATCTGTGATTAAATCGGAAAAATATTTTGCTATCAAATCATAAGTTCGAAAATTTGCAGATAGGTGTTATTGGGACAGCGATATACTAAATTTAAAAAAACAAAATCTTAAGGGGGGGGATGATATACCTATTGCATCCCCCCTTATAACCGTCTTTATGTATGCGTGAATAATAATTGACAGCGGCAATGCGTGAGCTCGAGCTATCGGGTGCAGCACGTGTACACTAAACGCGCGAGTACAATCGAAACCGAACGAAAATCAATTTCTGCGAACACTACATCACAAACCTGGGGTTCACCGAACGGTTCTATTGTTTTTGTTCGGTCTCAAGCCGGCTTATTCATTACGTATATAATTAATATATCCATCCACTCTCTCTCCGTCACGTTCGGCGATAATGTACAAACACCAGTATTGCATTCCTTAAGAGCGATGATCCTGCAAGAAATCCAACTAGTCCTCAGGTGAGTGTCGGACTATTACGGCGGAATTCACAATTTAAGACGTGATCGGAACACATATCATCTAGACTTCTTCGCTTCGACTTCGATTAAAACACATTTAACACGTATTTGTGTAATGTGCACCGTGGTTTGCGATATTGTTATTGTATCCTGACGCTCAGTTTTTTTTGGCATACGTTCAATATATTTACGTATGAGTCTTGATATTAATTTTCTGTTCTCGTTGGCACGTGCATTTCGATCGGTTTATATAGTTGGATAACCCCTTTCCCGAGTAACTGTGATGTCTGAGATTTGACTATAGGTATAAAATACAGATATTGATAAAATCTATTTTGATTGAAATGAAAAATTGTGTTTTCAGCATCGTCAGCTCGGAGATGAAGGAGACGGCGAACAAACCAAAGAAGTGGTGGTGCGAATATCTTCTTTGGAAGGTAACCCGTCGCTATTGAAAGAAGTGAGGGAGAAAAAAATCAAAAGCCGAGAAGAAAAAGAAGAACTTGTGGAAACGGAGGATGTGGTGCATCTCGGGAACATCAGTGATAAGGTTCGTATAAATAATAATATTTCAACACTGACATAATATTATGAATAAAATTAACGCATGTTACAATATTACATACCTAATATTACAAACATCACGAACCACGAGGTGTTTAATATATTCCGCAAACATAAGTTGATTTAAACACAACTCGTATCGTTATGTACGCGAAATTTACCGAAAATTATTAGCATTAAACAGAACACACAAAGATTGTATCGAACCGTTCGTTCATTACGACAGTACAGTATTATAACATACGCGTACCTATTATTGAATCGTTTTGACGTTTTCATATTATTATTATTATTATTATTGTAAGTGTAAAGTTCTTTCGAAATCATGCACGGAGTACTATAAAATAAATTAATGCACCGACATCATCGTATCCTGTGAACGTGTTCGGATTGAACCATACCTATACTCTCGTGTTATTACTTAAGGTCTGCGCGATGTTAAGTTTTGATCCGTAACACGTACGTGACCGGCGCTACACGCGTGTGTGTACATGTAAATGTACACACATACACGCACGCATTTTATACGTCATGCTCTATAAACCGCGAAGATCGTATTTATCCGACGGTTTGAAGTTGTGGACGTCCGAACGCGTTGCATAACAATAATACCATCGTCGGACCGTATGCACTCTACCGCGATGACATTGCACTCAATTCGTGCGTGTAGTTGCCCGCTGTCCATTGGCGGAAAAATCCTTTGAAAATTTGGGGAGGGGGTTGAATTTTTTTTTTTTTTTAATAAATGCCATGGGAGCCTTCACCTCCCCCGCACCTTCATTGGTTTTTAATTTTTCATATAGGTCATAAATTATGATTAATAATACTATTAATTTATATATATATATATATATATATCGATATATCCATACACAGCTGTTTAATACAATGTCAATCGCGTTAACTGTATTATGACGATATCCAATAGGTTCACTGCGTCTGAATATTGCTACGAGTATATAAATGTAAATAATAATAATAATCATTATATAACAGTAAATATGTTATTTTTTTACTGTTTCAACTGACACTTGTGGTAAGCTGGTTCCTTCTGTGTAGCGAAATATATAGTATATAGTTTATATGAAAGAAATAAAAATTTAAACAAGTAGGTAATAACAGCTGTAAATACTTTTTTTTTTAAATCAGCATTCTGGAAGATTTGAAAATGTATTTAAAATATTTTCACTATCAAGATTTTTAATAAGGTCTTTTCTTATGCGAAGAATAGATAAATTAGTGAACCGATCTTGAAGCATGGAAATTCTTATACATGTTGCAACGTTCACACGTTGCAAAACTAACTGGTAAAGTTAGCGCTACTTATAATAATGTACCTATACACATATTTCCTTTTTTATAGTAGTTTTAGATTCTGAGGGGATCGAGGAATGTAATGGTTTTACAATGATGTTTATTTATTTTTCTTCTTTATTCTGTAAACATTTTTTCTCCCTCTAAACTTGTTCAAAAGTATCAAGTATAACATATTTTCTGAAAGGTGATGTTCTTTAGCTGGTACTGTAGAGAATTCATTTTTCGATGTTCGAAACGGTACTCGAAAAAAAAGTGGTTATAGGAGAAAAACGTACGATTTCACGATTTTATAATATTAAATAATTACGGACGATGTTTTCTACCAGAAATATTGCTTCAAATGAAAAATGATGAGAGATCTTTTTTGTTGTATTTTGGATTTTGTTCCTTATAGTTTAAATTTCGGACAATTTTAGCCATTTTTGAGCTATTTATAGAAATTTTAATTTTGGGAGTTTTTTTGTTGTAATACGGTTAAAAACATTCGTAAAAACTTGAAATTTTGGTTATATACTTATATTATTCTTACTTAGATATGGTAAAATTTTCAAAACATTTGTGCGAATTTTAGGTTTTTTCTTTTTTTTATATTTTTTTTCATTTTTGTGATATTTCCTAATTATAAATTATAATTATAATTATAATTATATAAATCGTTCTTAAGCTGTTCTTAAAACGTTTTATTTATCACCATAGAAACGAATGAAATTAAATAAAAAAGATTCCCTCGTTCGCTCAGAATCATTTTTTATCGAATGCAATTATTGCATTCAAATCGAATACAGTAAAATTACATTATCCTGTCCGAGTTATTTTATACGTCGATACCCAATAAGTCCCAAAATATATGATAAAAATTAATTTTGCTATTGCATTACTGTTTTTCGTTATGTTATTAATAATAAAATAACCGATTTATCATTTTAATCAATAATAATTACACAGTGCTTTCTTTATACGTACAACGTAAACAATAAAAAGTTTTATGAATATTACACATTGTACAGATCAGTGGTCGGCAACCCGGTTCGATACATCTGAAAATATCATTCCGTTCATGCTTATCGTGTACCGCTTGCACCCGGTGTTTTGTTGACTGGTTATTCTACCGCAGGGCAACGTCGCGTACCGCAATTGTGTTCCGATCGGTGCGCATAAACTTTCGATTTTTGCTTCCGTTCAGATGCACCGGCGCGGCGTTGGTGTACAATACTTCATAATCAAACGGATTATTTGGTTTGGTTTTATTCTTATTCCTTTCCGCACCGTTGGAACGAGCGGTCAGTGTTTTCAAGTCGCAACGGCGACGAACGTCCAACCGCGGTCATAACGATAACGCATCGTGTAGTGCTCGTAACGTCCGTACGTCGTCGTCGTTGCGTAACCCTTCCGTTACAACATGTTTGGGAGTTTTTCTATTCGCACGTCGCAATATTATTGATACCTATTAATAATATTATTGCTATACGTTCTACAATGTATTATTATTATTATAAATAAGGACTTCTGCTGTTCGCGATCATATCTCGGTTGCGGTACACTATTCACGCGCACGCACCTGCATGACCACATTTTTCGTTTCAAACGTACAAGCTCGCCACGGCGTCCGTCGTACGCCTCGAGGATTTAGAGTTTTTTATTTTTATTCTGTTGTCCTGCTCAGCACGCGCGCATAAAGTGCGGCTCGTTAAGAGTTCGTCGAATGAAACCGGTTCTCGATGTATACGATTTCTTTATCCCTTGCGCACACGTACGTTTTGTGCGCGCGATAGGCTACCGCGAAGTGTACGACGATAACAATAATTGTGGTAAAATGTTGCGAAAATATTTGTTATCGGCTCTTCGGAATCTACTTTACGGCTTTTTTCTCCTACGGAGTTTGTTCAAACGGTGCATCGGCAAACGGCACTGATCGCGTGTTGTGTACAATCTAGCGCGTACAACATCATTTTTTATCTGCGGCACGGTTTACGCGTGTTTTTGTGTTTTTGTTTCTACAATTGGAACGCGGAGGATCGCAAAACTGTCAGATTTTGTGACCGACGCTACGGTGCTCGCGAACACTCACTTATATTATACATCTGTTGATGTACGACGTAGAAATCCACAGGTACACGTGCGTACACAGTAATTAAAGACTTTTCAGAACTCATTTGCAAGATAAAAAAACAGCTATGCACGCGTAATGCCGCGTCTACGTGCTCTGTCGAGAAAGTTTTGTACTTCGATCGAAAATCCCGTATGGACCCCGAGATACGCAATGCGCATAGCTTTTAGCCGTACGGTTTGCAGACCATTGTGTTTTAATATTCGACGGATGTTACGATTCCTTTGAAGTCGTTATTTCTCTTTATGTGTGCTTAAAATGATACGTCAAAAAGAGAATATTATTTAAAACAAATCTCGGCCAACATGCACCGAATATGCAATTCACATAAGCGATAAATGCGTTAAATACCCTAGAAGTTTTCGTGTAAAAGCTTATAGATGATCGTTTATCATCCTGCACTCGCCGCAAAAACTCGAAAATCTTATAGCTATTAATCTTGGAATATTTTTTTTCAATCCAATTCGGCTTGTAATTCGAGAAACGCGTATGTGTTTAAATTCGTTCTACAAGCGACTATATATAAAACTTCATGGTTCCACGTAATCAAAATCGAACGATGAACAACGCACTGCGTTCATATATCTACAGTGTTCGTATGTTATTATAAATACTGCTCAGGATATGGTCTTACGAAGTTAATCGAAAAAATCCTTATAACTCTGCACGCGCGCGTATACGGTGTTTTGACAAATCGCACGTGTAATTAATTTCACTGGAATTCATTATAAATGCGCTTTACGTGCATTTCACGTACAACTACGTACAAAATACCCGGGGAATCGAGTGGGTTATATAGATCGTGTGCCTATAACATTCAGTCGTAAACCGACCAACCTAATAATTTGGTCCCGCTCTAATTTGTACCTACCTGCTGGAATTTCATCAGGGCGAACAAGAATCGAGTTAATTTATGACTTTTGTTAATGAACCGTTTGTCTCTTCGCTCGTACGATCTGCGTTTTTTCCCCACGTACAACATCTAGGTTTAATAAAATACAACAAAATGAAACGTAATACAATATAATATACATACGTGTATAGAAATATATTTATATGTTGTACGCCGCTACTCCGGTGCAGTCGTGAAAACCGGGTTTTTATGTTGTTTTATTTTTTCCCCTCAAACTCTTGGCTCGCTTTCTACCGGCGGCGTTCACGACCTGAAACGGTCGACGCGAAATTGGAATTTCGTGTTTACACAGCGAATTAGCCGGATTCGTGAACTTTTATTCGAACAGTTACGTGCAATTGAAGTACGGAAAACCAGTTTAGTTTTTAGTTTTTCTCCGTACAGCATGCTCGAACTGTGTTCAACTAAACTCCTGAGTAACAGGCGCGGTGTAATTTAATAATAATTCCCGCGGCTGGGGGATACCGCGCCCGTGCCGTAGCGCTGTACGTATCAATGCGTTCGACTTACCATTTTCTGTTCTGCGCTTCCCAAGGTGAGCCGCTGCACTTGAACGGTGGTTAATTGCTCGTCGGACAGCACTCAAAACGGGGAAATAATATATGAACAGCCGCACGGCAGCCGCGTAAACGTTTGCCCTCGTCGTGTTTTATTATCACTCACGAGCGACGCACGCGTGTGCGGTTGCGCACCTAAAGTTGTCTCGGCCATTGTTGCATATAATTATTATTATTTTTATTATTATTACTACTATTATTATATTACACTACGGTATGCGTCGCCTTGAAAAACAACAATACGATTTACATTTTAATTGTTTGCTTAAGCGGAAAATTGAAACACGAACTAAATTGGAAAAAAAATCTGATTTAGAATTTATTTGAAAATCGAGTCGGTCTAAAATCATATACGTTGCAGTTTTTTAATTTTAATTTTTTTCATTACAATTACGATTCTGCTGTGGTATTTGGAAAGTGAAAAGTTACAATACAATTTGAATCACGTTTGAATTTTTTTCTCGACACGATGATATATTTGTGCGCCGTGTACAACCTATAGATGAGTTGTTTTGCTCAGGAATATAAAGTATGCGAACAACAAGTAATAAATTTTAATGTATGAATCATAAAGAAAATGATCATTATAGATAATTAGTTATAATAAAGTGCTAAAATCGCAAATTATGTTAATCGACGTACACGTTATTATAGTAAAAACCTATACTATAACTTTCCAATAGTGGTATCAACTAGAGCTCTCAATACACGTGTCAAATCCAAAAGAAAAACTTATAACCTTATCTTAATTCTGTACAAATAATATTTTATTAAAACTTTATGAATTTAAAACAAAATTAATAATTTTTTCATTATAAAAACATATATATATTTTGAATAAACAAGTATTTCATGTGACACGTAAATTAAAAGCTAATATAAAATATTATAGAACACGGGATTATTCAAAATATTTTATAAAATACATCTAAATTATAATATTTAACCGAATAATGTTAATAGTAACATTTTATTACTCAATCATTTCATTTGCCATGAGTTTTTTAAGATTTTTTCGTTTAAAATATAATGTACATTATATACATCGTACGTCTATTTACATCAAAAATCATGAAATAAATCATTCTTCGAACATTCTTATGAATAATCACTTTATATTTTTAAATACACTGACTTACTTTGACTTTTGCATTTTTTAATACTGGAATAACTCATTACCTATTACGAAATATAATTATAGTATATTCAAACATGCACCCATAACCGTATTATTCGAATGACTTTTCAAATATTTATAAATGAATACAAAATATAAGTATATATACTTTAGTGCCATACTAATAATAATGAAACGTTGTATATTATTGATTTTCAGAATTTTGTAAAAACTCATTAATTTGAACATACTAATAATAATATGCGTCATAAGTGAAAGGGGGTAAAATAAACAAAAAATCATTGGCAGTGCTAGTTGGTTTTGAAGAAATTAATAATTAAGCTCATTAAGTGTAATGGTGTATAATTTGAAATTAAAATATTAATGCGACTGTTTTCAGTTATGATAAATTGTTTAATTATTATGAGCCGTAAAATTTATTTAAATTAGCTACGGGAGATCAGAACTTACGTATAAATGTTTAGATATAAATAATTATTTAAAATTCACCAGAAAGAAGTATACGAATTTCCTAAATAGTGTCGTGACTGTATAGTTACAAAATACATAATAAATATCTAGTAATAATTTATCTATACTTAAATCGTATAATAACTGGAAGTTCAAATTTTGAACGTTTCAAATTCAACTAAATAAACCACAAGGAGTAACGATTAAACATGGGGTTATAATATTATCCATTGTCTTAAAATATATGTATGTCGTGTCTTAAAACTGTGTAACTTTTCTATTCTTCGGCAAATCAATTACTCATCAGTACATTAGTGTTTTGTAAATTTTTATTGAACAGCGTTACCTTCTTAAGATAGGTGTACGAGAATAATGAATGTAAATGAGAAATTACTTCATTTAATTATAGTTGTGTAATCTGTTTACTTGTAGTATTTCAATAGCCGAGAGATGTTTTATGATAATCCTAATACTATTGACCATAAAACGTATTCGTATATAAATACAAGTCACACAACTACTTAACATATCTTTGAAATAATTAAACACCGACTAATGCGTTCTTAACACTTGCAAAATGTAATTTTAGTTTTATAATCCTCGGAGATATGAGTGTTTTCAACAGGTATTAATTAATATTATATTTTTAAAATTAGAAACAATTTCAATGATCTACTAGCTAAAAATAAGAATTTTACATACCTGATAATTCGATGTGATATTGTAATCCGTGTAGTGTTTTTATTTATTTATTTTTTAATCATATTAAGTTGTTTCGTATTCATATAAATGTCAAAGAAGCTTGATGTATACAAAAATAATCGAGATTTTGTTAAAAACAAATACAATTTTTGACAAATTTGTAATTCCATCTGGAAATACAATGTAATGAAATTTTAAAATTTTAAATATTTTAAGTCCTAAATTTTTTTTTTTAAATAATTTACGGAAAAATTAATATTATTTCATATTAAATATAATATATGTAGTGTGTCATAAAAAACACCATTTATTCTCATATTTTTGCGATGCATTCTATGAATCCTAAATGATAATAAAAATTCGTATTAAATCATTTTTAAGATATTGAATCTTCTTCAATATACTTATATACGATATAAGATTTAAAATCAGAAAAGTAGAAAAGGTGATATTTTTCAATGTTTATGTGTATAAAACATGATGTTAAAGACATTTAAGGTATTATTTTTTTTAATTTTGAAGAAAAAGTGTATAGATTAATGCAATTCATGAAAAAAAAAATGTATTTAAAAAAAAACATACGATTTCACAACGAAATATCACGATTTAAATATACCGCACGTGCTCGAGTAGAACATAATTAATGCGTAGTCTCTACACATACATATATAATGTATAATTGTCTTTCGGGTGAACAGTTCGATTTCTAAAAGATTTGGCGATTTTTCTGCCGTTTACAATTATTGCAAAGTTGATTTTTCACGCAAAAAAAAAAAAAAAACCAAATCCGATGTCAACGTATACACACACAAACATATATAGCCACTTGACATTTGCAATTTATTTAAACGTATTATAATGTATCAGCACGCGTGTAATCACGTCCGTTGGCGGCTTATTGTCAGTCGGGTGGTACGGAATTCTTGGTGCGACGGAGGGAGAGCGTGTCTCGGAGAAAACTGAAATATTAGAAAACCCGACGGACTCGACGGTGGCAGTTGCGGCGGTGACAACGGCATGCGTATTTTTATACGTGAATAGTTATGCTCGTGTACGCGAACATAATATAAGTTGTACACGGAGGGAAGGGTTATACGAGAAGGTGAGAAAGAGAAACAGAGAGAGAGAGAGAGAGAAAGAGAAAAAACCGAGAGTTGGCCGTTCGATCGGGTATAATAACCGGTGTAAGAACGAACGCGCGCGCACCAGACGCGACGACCAGCCCAGTCCGTGTAATTCCGGTGAACCAGATGGGTGTCCGCCGACTACGGTATCGCATACAGTGTGCGCTGCAGTGTCCGGTACGGTCGCCGATCGGTCCAGCGAGGAACACAGTACAATTCGTTACGTATTAATGTACGCGTGTGCCGTGTAATATTTTTCGCTCAAGCTCAAGTGCACCGCGCACCTTAAGTATAATTTTTTCGTCGACGCGGGCCCGTATCACGATTTACTTATGTTCCCGTTGGTTATTTCCTTGTAGATCTTGTGAATAGTTAATGTTTTGAACCCGAGCAAATCGTATGCGTCGCCAGTCATCGTCTCAGTCCACTTCGATCCGTCCGCGTGCGTATATAATTGTTCGATGAACAGCGTGTGGGCGCTATGTAACGGTAAGTGCGCGCGGCGTTTTCGAAATGTATTTATGTTACGCGCGCGCGCACGAGCGAGATATGGGTTCAGCGCGTTTATATTATTATTTCACGAGCGAGCGTGCGTAAGAAAACACTTGAACCGCCGGCCGATGACATCTCGTCAATGATTGGCGAAAAACAATTCGAAACAAAACGTTGTTCGAAACGAATGCTATTATTATGCACGCGCGTTTGGTCTTACAACTCGTGCTCCGGTGCTCGGCACGAAAGTCCCACGAGGGGGAGAGGCGAGCTGCAAGTATTTTTGACGCGACAGTACTACGGTCGACGTCTCGTACCGCCCGTTGTACTCGAGTAATTCGGTTGGATTAAATAATGTTGTCGGTCATTATCATTGTCGCGGGTTACAACGCGAACACGTCATTATTAATATTACCGCATTGTACGCGCGGAGACCCGTCGTTTTTGAGCGCGAAAAACATTAATTTTCGATTCAATTAACGCGACATTATTGTTATTCTTTTTGTGCCGACGCCGCTCGCACAACGTGAATTGTTTAGGTGCTGTTTACAGCACGTACGAAAACTGCGCGACATGATGACTCGTCGTCCGCAGCGCACTTTAACCGACTGTTGATTGTCGCCCGAATTAACGTGTGAAAATAATCGTTTGATAACTGTCCAAACGATGTACGCTGTGCACTTGGCATCGACAGTGTTCCTCCGAGCGTACAATGTACGCGCGGTAGGTAGTAGGTACGTGTTACTTGCATTATTTCTTATACTTACGTTCACGCGGACGACTGCTGCAGCAAGGACAACTAGAACATCGCGAGAACCAATTCGCCGTCGGTCGTCGCCAATACGTGTGTAACAATAAATAACGCTATGCGGAGGATCATAGGACTGTCAATAAAAATAATATTATTCGTCCGTTGTGTTGCTGCACAATGCGACAGACGAAGAGAATTTCGCTCGCAGAGAACGCGCATGTATTATTATTATTGTTATTATCTTTTCGTGCAGACGTGTAGCAGCGTAATATCGCGCCACCGTGTAGGCGTGCGTTCAAGTCTCCTCCACGGTCGCGGACGGGTCCAACGACTTCTAGTTGTCTGCGGGATTCGTAAATAATGGATTCCGACTAATGGTGTACACAACATATCGTGTCGATAGATCCGTTTTACGCACCACGTTGCCACGGTGTGTACTTTATATAGTATTTTCATTATTACATTATTATTGTGCAGTACATGTATACCGTACTCGTCTGGAGGAGTATAGAATTATGTCTCCGTGGTGATAAAGGACTACCACCAACAGCTATTGTCATATGAACATATAGATTCTACAGCAGTTGATGGAACGGATGATTGGAAAAAAAAAAATGAAACGTACGTTAAGATGTTTCCCGAACGAATTTGTTCTGTCCGTTTTCGACGGTACGCCGATCGGTTTTATGCGCACAGTTTGAAATCACTAAAACTGTTGTACAAATATGCTGTTTATGTGTACATATTAGCGATAGGATTGCGTTTATATAGATATTCGCAAAAACTTTTACAGTACGTACGTATTTGATCAGTTTATTTACTCGCAATTCAATGTTTGAAGTGACGGCAAAGCGACAAAAAAAAAAAAAAAAACTATACCGCAGGCAGTATATCATGTGTATACCGACGTTCTTCGAGGGGGGGAAAAAACATTAAGAAATTGTACACGCAATTAGTGTATTTTACGACTGCACATTTCCACACATACTATGTTCTAGTGGTAACCGAGACGAAACCGCAACCTATATAATCACTACGTATGAGGCTCAATGTTAGTACATGTACAATTGACATGGGACAGCTAACCAAAATACGATACAGATATACGTGCAAAGTGATAAAATGTCCGAGTACTATTATGCATTTGTGTTGCGTTGATCATCAAGTGCGCATGATGGTAATTACACGTGTACCTGTATGCAAATACGTTTCGTTATCCGCATGGGTGCAATGTTTATGTTTTTCCCGTGTACAAAATGTGTATGTACAATCGACGAGACAGTACGCGAACACCACGGTGTTCGCGCAGTGCACGGATTGTTCGTTTCTTCTTCTATGTCATCTATGCAAAATAATATATTATTATACACATTGACGGAGAGGTTATTGTAATACGCTCAAACGAATATATGAAACCACAAACGTAGTACATCCATTTCGTGACTGGACTTCGGAAAGAATTCATACCCCGAGGACACAAATACATCACATGTTGCGCGTGCGCGAGTTGGAAAATTTTATCAAGGTTGCCAGGTTTTTGATAACGTATAAACGATATTATTATAATGAATCGATACCATCAACACTGCAGTACAACGCTAAATTATCTGCTACGGCTTTTTTCGCGTCATTTCGAAAGTAGGTACACTGTACCTGGTACAGTACTAATAAATGTTTATTCGTAACTTCCGATGATAATCGTGTTGGCGAGTTTTTGCATATAACTTACGTTACATCTCAAAGACACGCAATTCCTACGTTATAACGTTACTCGTACGTGAGCGTACCCTTTCTCACGTATAAAGTATAAATACTCCAACCGCAACACTTTTTTCGAAACGATTATGTTGGTTTTCGATTAATGGTTTACCAAGCGTGGTAAATTATTGTTGTTAGAAAACCCTTCGCTAAACAGTTTTCACTGATTTCTTAAGTACAGGTGTTACACAGGTGATGTTATATGCGTTAAATACATAGTTAAGTTGAAAGTGACTATATTTACACTTATGAGTTTAATCATATACTTGCTCACAGCTAATATCGTATAATATCATAACGTGTATTGGAATATACTAACAATACTATACGATTTGATTAAACCAAGAAATATTTTCCAGTAAAAAAAAAAAAAAAAAACCAAGATTATTTAAAACGAAAAAATATAAATAATGCGAATGTTCACGTTATCATATTTATGTTTCAATCAGGTTTCAAATGAGAATTTATATGGTATTTGCCGTACTTGAAAAAACAATTATTAGTAAAAAATATCGCCGTCATGTGAAAATTGTTGTTTTACGAAGAAATTATAACTTAATGGACACGAAATGTTATTCGACGGACAAGAAGAAACGTATACTATGTACCTACATTTAATGGTAAATCAAAACAGTCGCATAATTTAAACAAAACGACAACTTAATAACTAGATTTTTATGCTAAGTGCCTTTCCAAAACGTATACTTTATAATGCATGCCCAAATAGGATGACACCTTAACGGTGCGCGTTCCAGCGTTCCGTCGTCTATCATTAAAGTATTGTTGTCCGTGTCTCCACCTCTATCTGCAACGTCTGTCGTGACAATGGCAAATACGCCGTTAAACATTACTTGTACATATATACGTGTATGTTTTGCGCTGTTTTTCATCAAATAATAAATACGCGATGTACAAGTCTCACTGGCCCGCTGCAGACCCTACTGAGCGGAATTTGACACGGATAATTTTTATTATTATGACACTTAAAGAGTTATGAGGTCACACTATATATACAATGTACCTGCGTTATTGTAAATATAAGTCGTCGACAACGTTATTATACTTACACGTTGTACTTTGGTGCGGTTGTCGCATCGATCACATTTCGGTCGTAAACGATAGTAAACTATTTTACCGAATTGTGGAGAACGTAAAGGTCAACCGCGTGGCCATGGATTGATTCGTACAGGAATCCGTCGAGTGAAAGTATCCGCGGGGTTCGTAGAAGGTATGTTCCGATCGGACTCCGGTCGATGTTTTTCGTGGATCAACGTTGCAGCGATCTTGTACCATGGTAGTGTAACAAATGTAACAATACGAGTGAACAGTAAAATATGTAACGTAGAGCGTAAAACGTAAACCGATCGACTGCAGACACGTTTAAACGTTTAAACGTTTTATTCGCGTACCGGAGCGCTCGTATGGAAATATATGTAATATATATAACTGCGGGTTTTTCGACTTGAAATCCTAAATGCCCATTCGTACCCCCGGCAATGATTATCGAAGAACAATAAAGCGGTGGGATCAGTATACAACAACACCGCGGAACGTATTCATGCGTATAAGACCTGTTGTACACACGTGTACCCGACAGCCCTTCCCTAGCCGATCACAAGTTTATGTTTAGTATCTAACATCATTAGTTTTAGGGAGTCCATTGTGCGCGATCAAGCAAACCTTACGGTACACGGTTATGGGTACACAGAATTGTGATTGATATTATGTTGAACTGTCAACGTGTTACCGCATTCACTTCCAAAACGCTGTCGCCTAACCTCAATAATATAACATTGCAGTGGGGTTTATTGAAATCGTGTATACGTATTGTGTAAGATAATTTGTGGGTAAGAATGTGTGTGTGTGTGTGTGTGTGTGTGATTGTTCACACAAACGTCCTTCGTATGACGCGGCAGTGACCTTCAAAATCGTAAATATTCCAGAGTCATAAACAAACGGTTAACAAGAATACGTACGTAGTAGGTATGCGTGTAGGACCTCTATCCTACACCAGTATATACATACAATACATGTGTTCAATGTTGCACAATGCGTGTTCGTATCATTATCCTATGGTAAAGCTGAGTAACCTAGTTTAAGGATCATCTAAATAAGCATTATGTATCTGATGTTCTTATGCAGACTATAGTCATGTACGGTATTTACACAATATTAATAATGTATGCACTTCAAAAATAAAAAAAATTGATTATTACACGTTCACGAAAATCGTGAACATTTACATTGGCCAATGTTCTTGAATTTAACAAAGAGTCGAAATCATTTTAAAAGCGTTATTTACGTTTTATTCAAAATTCGTATTCAGTTTTATAAACATAATACATTTAACTGTGTGACACTATTTACAAGGGTTAATGTTTTTTAATAGTATTTCATAAAAAAATCGTATAATATTTTACAGAGGACTAACTATGACTTTGTTCTATATGTTGATTTAGGCTTATCAAGAAGCAGTACAGAGTAAACGAGACATTCGCGAAGCACTCGAAGAAGCCAATCACAAGTTAGTACACGTAAACAGTACTGGACCAAGAATAGTGCATCAAAGCACCAAAAATAAAAAAGTCACAGATACGGAAGATACAAGACATACAAGAGAAGTTCAAAAAGACGGAAAAATCGTTACTGAAACATCAAAAACTACTGAACATGAGGAGGTAATGTATAATATCGGTATAGAGTCATATAACAAATGATACATACACTTTTATCCATTCTAAAGGTTATCTGTTTAAAATATTTTACATTCTAAATCGAATATCGAATTGAGAGTAAAATTCATTTTCATGATAAAATATTAATTTTTTAACACAGATATTTAAGAAGCATTACAATCATTGACATCGTACATATTTATAAATTTACTGATCACGATACTATACAAGTATAAAAATCACTCGAAAACCAATAGTACAATTATAAATAAATTCTTTGTGAGCACTAGACGAGTTTTGTACTTTACTCGAAATCGATATGTAAAAATATTGCTTTTGCGATCGTTTATGAATAATTGTTGCATGATGCCAACAAATTGTACCACTACCATCTAGTGCGCGTACACGAGTTTGGTATATTCACACAACAAAAGTATCAATACTCGTACAGCTTTCTTTTGTAATAAAAGGTACTTGGCACTTGTTTTGGAAATCGATTTAATATTTTGAAGTTAATTCAATATTGTACCGTCGAAGTATGCTACTAATATTTTATTCGCCAACTGTAACATAAATGTAATGTGATATCGGGAATGGTTTGTTTAATTTATTTCGACGACCGATGCGCTCGGTTTTCAAATCGTTACCGTCGAAAGTTACGTCTCGCGTTTTCTAATATTATTGGCTCTAACGAGGTGCGTGTGTTGGCACGCGCGTTTTATAGGTAAACGGAACTGACGAACCGGACAGTGTACCACTGCCGCCATCGGCACAACACGAGTCGTTGCGCGAGAGCTCGCATCGGTACGCCAAGACCAAGGACCAAGAGTTGGTGGAATATCTGGCGGACGGCGAGAAGATCGGCGAGCAAATGCGCTACGAGGCGGTCAATGAGGAAGGCGATCGGCTGGGCGACGTCGATCAACTGCGGATGATGGCGAACGCGGGCGAGTTGGCCGGCTGGGACAGCTTGTCGGAGAGGATACGCAAGATGCGCGATAAACAGCAGCAGCAGCAAGCACCGGTGGGTGGCAAAACGCTCGCGGACTTCGACGAAGAGGAACGCACCAGGAAGGTAAGTGTAAGAATGGACCGTCGGCGGTGTCGATGGACTTTTTATCGAACGAAACGATGTCCGTTGCGTCGCAACAAATCGACTATTCATTAAAGATTACGTTTTATCGCCGCACTTTTTCTTGACAGGTGGAAACGGCCAAGTGGCTGGAACACCATTTCGGCAGCGAGTCCACTAGATCGTCCACGGGCAATTTGTCCGACGAAGAAGAGGACGACGACCGCGGCGGTCGTCAGAAGACCACGTCCAACAGTTTCATCAACGTGACCATGAAGTCGGCGGAGACGTCGTCGCCGCCGCCGCCACCGCAGCCGGCCAACGGGTACTTCAAAGGCGTGTCCGAGTGGAAGACGAAGGATCCAATACCCGTCCGGCCGCCGGTGAGGAGGAAACGGGAGCAGCGGAAAACCGAGATCGTCAGAACCGCGTCGGCGACCAACGAACTGGAGTCATCGCCGTTGTTCAATTCGGTGCAGCAGAGGGTGCAGGGATATGAAATGACAAAGGAAAAGTTGTCCGGACGGAACGCAATCAACGGTTACACCACTCAGTCGCATCACAACGGATACGTTCAGGTGAGATGATTACCGCTCATCGCTACGCACGCCAATATGCGTATGTACATCGATCCTCATTTCAAAATGTGCACCGTACGTAAACCGAGTAACAGTTTTACTCGTGTATACGAATTTGTAACCGAAAAATAACAATAACAGTAATAATAATAATGACGGAATGATATAGCATTCTCGACACGCACGAACCCCTAGATCATTAGCAGGCGCTATTGAACGTAATAAATGACAGTACAAATAAACGATGTACTACGAGTGGTTATTGTTCCTGCGTATTTACGGTCGGCCGCCCTACCATATATCGATCGACCCTACGCATAGTTTAGGATACAAATATTTTAAAAATGTATTTATCGATTGAAATTTGATATGGAAGCCAATAGTGAACCTGGAGATTTTTATCTCAAGTAAAAAAATATACTGTAACACGAACCACACCCCGAAATTTCAGATGGGCAAACACAAAGTCATATCGGTGTCGTCACTCAATAAAGGAAAACTTAATCAGTCTTATTTCCAGTCGTATATCGTTGATAACGTATACTACTACTCTTAAGCGCTACAGGCAATGATGGCTCTTGCCTTCCAAAACAACTCTTCTCCACTCGTCTCCGTCTTTAGTTACATTTCTTTAGTTCTGTATACCCATCAGTTTTAGATTTTTCTTTACTTTAACCAACCACCTAACCATTTTTTTATTTACTAGTGATGTATCCTTTGTTTTTCAGCATTAGCGTATGCGTTTAAGACATTCAAAATTATATTTTCGTACCAAAAATTATCATTCAAAATGATCAAAACAATATATCTATTAAAACATTTTTCATTATTAAACATATTACATTTTAAAATTGAACTGTAAACACATACAATTATATTATAATAAAAAGTACAATACATATAACTGTCATATTTAGAAATAAATAATATGATACATAAAAAGTTTATTTTAGTATTCGTTCAGTATAATAATTGATGAAAAATTGTAATTGTTGAAAGTAAATTTCACTATCAAGTCTTATGAGTAATATTGGTTAAAAATTATTTTAAAATTAAAACTAATTTTTAATAAAAATATTATGAAAAATAATAATTCCTTATTTTTCATAATATTATAAAATAAACTCTTGTTTTTTGAAAAACATAATTAATATTTATATTATAAAATTTATATTTAAGTATTTTGCTGTAGATGATGCATAATATAATTTTAAATTTAATTAAAAATAATAAACAAAGTAAAAACTATGTATTAAGAAGTTAAATAATTCATCATAGAAACTTAAAAAGATATCCAAATAAAATATAAGTACTCATTTTAATAATTTTTTAAAACATCAATATAGTGATGTAGAAGTATTATTGTTATTTATTTATTTTTAATAGTTAATTGTTACTACTATCCGTCATCATTTCTTGTCTTCTAATCCACTAAAATTAACTTATATTTTAATCATGAAAAAAAAAACAAACCATCCAATATAATTTAAAAGTAAATAAATTCATAATATATATGTGTTTATACAATTTTTTTTTTCGACTATAGTTTGTATAATATTATTTATTCCAGTAGTAATTTAACTAAATAATTTTATTATTATATACGATAATCTGTTGGTAACATTTTGTTTGGATTTTAAACACTTAACATTTGATATCATGATTATACATAATAAGTTTAAACGTACGAAATACAAGAGTTTCATATTTAAAATAATTTACATTGTTTCATTGCTCGTTTTAAACGTCAGTATAATTAATCAATCCTATGCAGTGTACCAAATGAAAATACAATGAAATAAGACGATTCTTTCAAACTATTATAACCTTAATTAATTTATAATAATGGGTACTTAGGTAGGATTAATCGCACGACTAACAACATAGTAAACATTATTATACATTTAAAAATAAATTTGACATCATGATCATTGGATATAATGTGTTATGAGACAAAGGTTAATAATTATAAAAATCATATATTATTGACACATATAATATATTTATTAACCGTTACAAATATAAGTTCGTTGACGCTTCGGTATTCGTGATTGTCGAGAAGTTTTTCAATGAAATCATAATTTCTTACGATAAACTTGTATTTAAAACGAAATATTTTTTTGTGAACTATATACATTCAGTTAAATGTGTTACAGTAATATATCAATAGACATTTTTTTTTCGATTCATTACTTTTTTAATCTTACATACCGTTCGTTTCGTTTCGCGTCTACATTCAATAAATTGTTCCGTTTGTTCCCGCATCATACAAACAATATAATATAAAAACCACGTGACATTTATACGTCTGTAGTCTGATCGTTCACTACACCGTACCTATGGTACGTATACCTATATAAATATATGTATAATACTTGGCGGGTAGACAATAGTTCTTATATGAATATTTCCGTGCAAGAGAGCATAAAATATTATACTATAGCTGCATACCATATATTTTCACGTAGCGTTGTGCCCGATTTAAACGTGAAAAAAAAAATCCTAAAAAACAAAACATCACGGTCGTATCCATCAAAACGTTACGATTTAATTGTACACCACGAGAGTGGCAGCGAGTGAGGTCTCTATACGGAGGAGGAGCAAAAGAAGAAGGATGACTGCGACTTTCTCGAATGAAAAATAATCAATCGTGCCGTCGGTACACGTAAATTGGTAAAAAAAATAATAACGATAATAATCAAATAACGAAACAGTAAATAATAACGCTTTTGTAATGGTTTACTTCACGTACTGATATAATTCTAGGCATAGTTCCCCACAACTTCACATTATTATTACTTTAAAAATTATTTCTCTAATTTAGTCCGGTACCGGCCACCCGTCTACATTATGCAATCATGTAAAAATGTCGATTTTTTCTCTATCTCGTTCTACGTTTGAAGTTTGAATTTTTACATTGTATAGTTGAAATCATTAATATTTTTTTTATAAGCGACGTTGTTTCCCGTGGTGTATATTTTGCGGTTTATTTGCTTAAATGATAAACACATAAAAATTTAAGAATCATTAAATACTTTAATAAAAAAAATACCACGAAACTGATAATTACGGCATTTCTATACTTATGACTAATTATTTACTAAAAATCAGTGCTTAAGGTTAGAGAAAATTACATTATTTGTACTTTAAGAATTATTTTAATAATGAACGACGATGGTTATAGTTATAATGATCTAAGAGAATTTCAAACTCGTTTTCTCAAAACTATTCTCCGGCAGGATTGATCTTCGGATTAACTGAAACTATACTAATCCAAATGAAATCACTTATCTACCATAAGACTGTTGTACTCGATTCCCGGTTGATCGACTAGTACTGTACAAATTGGTATCGACCGTAAAATTCTGCTCAAAATCTCAGTTATTAATTTCTCGCCATTTTATACGGGCTTAGGATCACCCCCAGAGTATCTAGATATGATTAATATATTACTAACTGCTAGCCAGTGATACAAGCAACTTGTATTAATATATAAATAAATAAACAAATTGTTTTGTGTTTAAAAATAAATCAATAAAAGCTTAGCTTGGAGTATTATTATACCTGTAAATCACGATCGGTTAGGAGTTAGAAATTCATCATCAGGTGCGTACAGAGTTGATGAAATTGCGATTGAATACGAAAAAATAAAGGGAAGACGATGGGCACTGAGGAAAACTAGACGTTTTACACAGAGATAATTTATTCGAATATTTTTTACGGGCATTGACCGTTTATTAATATTAATTTAATTTTTTGTTATTTTCATTGAATTGTATCACATCGAATAGGTGACGGCTCGGCTTTACTGGCTAAGCCGACGATTGTTATAACAATCAAATTATGCGTGCCGAGGAAAAAAATAAAAAAATAAAAATTAACAACACGTTATGATAAACGAAAAATCCGACCCGGCCGTTTCGCACTCGTAGTCGTCCCTCCGAAGTGTGTATTCTACGAATATGTGTCTAAAACTCGTCCGTTTATTGTGTTCGCAGTCGGATCGTACCACTCCGGACAGACATTCCAAGGCGGAATCGCCGGCGCCGGACCCGTACCGTTCTTGGGACCACCGGAGGCGGCGGTCGGCGGACAGCAATCACCATCAGCAGCGGTCGGCCGTGGCGCCGGAACCGAAACCCGACTACTCGCCGGAACCGGAGCGCCGGGCCAGCAACGGGTCCGCGGCGGGACGGTCCAAGAAGGTGTACCAGAAGACGAGGTTCGCGGCGGACGCGGCCGCCAGACCAGCGTACGTGCCGGCGGTGTCGTCGGGCGGTGGCGGTGGCGGCGGCGGCAACAACAACAACAACAAACACGAGCGGAAGAAATCGTTTGGCGAATCGTTCCGGCGGCTGGTGGGCAAGTTCACGGGCACCGGAGGCGGCAAGTCTCAAGACGATCGGAAGAAAAACCGTAAGAAGCCGGAACCGGCCGAGCTGCGGCGGCGGGAGCGGCGGCGGCGGTCCGGGAGCGGCAGTGGCGACGATTACGAGGACGACGACGACGACGACGGCGGCGACAACGACGAGAACACCTACAGGAGTTACGACGGCGGCGTTCGGCCCACCGCTGCGGACCATCACCATCAGCGGTTGTTCGGCAGCACGCAGACGTTGGACCGACACCGAGCCGGACGGACCGACCGCGGCAAGACGCGCGACCGCTACGACGACGACCGGTTCGACGACGACCGCTACGACGACGACGGCGACGACGCGCGGTACGACGGGGACCACCATAATAACCACCACGATCGCCGCGCCGAGGAACAGGCCAACATGAACGGCAGGAACGGGAACGTGCAGAGGTATTACCTGGGCGAGGACCCGTTCGGCGGCAGTATCTACGGCCGCGAGCGCGAGTACGACGGTGTTGCGTACAACAAGCGCCGGCCGCAGCACAAGAAGAACTCGTACGAGTCGCAGCACACGCAGCATTACGTACAGAGGTAACGACACCATATTTGCTGAATAATCCGCGATACGTTGTTTGACGTAAACCGACTGCTGTTGCCACGACGGTTAAAGCGCAGTCATAATTATTCACTTTAACGATTGTTTCCGTTTTTTGTTTTTACTTTTTCTCACCCTTATCCTTTCGTCGAACGCCATCGGTTCGTTTTCGGCAATCTTTCGCGCGCGCGCGCTACTGTCTTGATTCACTATTTTCTTTCGTTATTCCGTTAATACGCCGGAAATGCGTGTTGCTCAAAACGAATCCGAATCTCAATAGGAAAAATAAATATTTACTTTTAATCGAATACCTAATTTATATACATATATAATTACGTTTTAATCTTAACTGTTAGTTTTAATTCCATTCTAAATGATATTTTATCGAATTTTTTTTTTTTTAATATTTGATTTAGTATTTAATTATTTATATTTTTGGAAATAAGTTTATTCGAGTATTATTCGTATTTGGTCTCAACTATGATGGTACTATTATAAGATATTATTACTAAAATATAATATATACACATATTATACGTAAAAAGTATTTTAATAATATGGAATAAATACGTCGAATTTAAAAGAACCGTATTGTTCATTTGTTTTATACGTACAATTCAAAATATATGTTTCAGAACACTTTTGTATTGTTATTGTAATTGTTTTCGATCGATGTAATATTACTTCGATGAATTATAATTTATATAGTATTGATACTTTGTGTTTATTGATATTCCGTTACGTTTAACAAGCATACAATCGTGACGTAATATAACAATATTGGATTTTAATGTAATTTTCTTTCGTGATCGTAAAAACTGAACTCTTCCGTCCGTGTAGGTGATTTGTAGAAATCGTATTTTGTACACGTCAAATGCGATAAGAAGTCCTTTTCGTAATTTTTACACGTACAATCGACTTGGAATATGATCATATTTCCGCGCCTGAATAAACTATAAACACGACGTAATATAATTTTATATCATATGGATTTACCTTTTCGTTGCGACGTACAAACCGATTTGGAATATTGTAAATTGTAACACATAGGTACCTACCAGTGACGCGCGTATTACATTCCCAAAGCAACGTCGTGTAGAACTGACGTCGTAACGCGTAAAAACAATGTCTGAGTAAAACACACCAATATTCGTGTTTGTACGAGCGGTTGCGAACGATTAATTTTGTTTTTTCTCATCAGTGATCGCATAACTGTACGTGGAATAATACGCTATCCGATCGATATATCCTTTTTCGCAGCCAGAACGTAATCATGTGTGCGTTATTTTTAATCCGCGAGAACGTTTCGTCATTGTCGTTTGCGGATCCAACAACACACGCAATCGTGTACAATAATGCGATGTTTTGCAAACGACGGAGCCCTACGCGAATATACCTCCTATATCATCGGGACAATCGGTCGCGTACGGTATTAGCATAGAATGGAACACACCTATAAATAAAACGCCAACATGATTATTAGCCCGGTTTTTTTAATTTATCGTCGTTTTCTCTCTTCTCCTCCGAGTACAACGCGCGCCAACAAGGAGGAGATCCGCGCGAAAATCGATGAACGAAACGCGAATATTTTTACACGGGACGGCGCGCAGCAGCCGGTGCCGTGTGCTAATGCCTAAAAATGGTGAGACCTGTTGGTCGGGGGGTGGGGGAGGGGAGGTAAGCCAACGAACAACGAGTAATAACGATGAAATATTAATTGCTACGAGCCAGTTCCGCGCGCGAGGCGTGTCCGCGCGCCGTCGAATAATTTTGCGTGTGCGATCGAAAGCGAACACAATTTCCCCTGTGGTGCGCGCGAGGCAAGTGTATATACCGCGCGGTTACGCACGTGGGGGCGAACGCGATTTCACCGCGCGCGGGAAACTTTGAACGAGAAACGGGGCCCGAAAGGTGCGCACAGCGATGCACGCGCGATCGCGATGATTTTGCCGTCGGTATTATTTTCTTTTCGTAATTATTTTTTTCCGTGATCCGATCGGTCGTCCCGAACGAATACAGACGTCGGTGCGTCAGAGTCGGCCGGTCCGCACTCGAATTTGATGGGCTGCACGCGAAACGCTGCACCCGCGCGCGTTCTCCGATTCGCGAACACGTGCTCGCGTCGATCGATCGAACGAGCGGGCGGCCGCTTATCCTCCCACGATTTAAGTTTAATTTTTTTTTTTCACTTCCTATTTTCTTTCCGCGCGTAAATAATAACCACGGCCGGTAGACCACCAGCCCGCACTGCACGGTGGCAATACGCGAATTATTCTGTCAAGAACAAAACTCGCGACCGTAGCGATTTCTTCGTCGAGGAGAACGCACTCGTTATTTTAACACAGGTAATTATTATTTCGTACACTATTCCTAATTGTACTTCTACACGCGTTTTCGATATACACACACACACACACACATACATATATATATATATATAGCAGGGGTCGCCCAGTCGATCTTTTTAGGAATACAGGTCGATCGTTGTAAAATAATCGGGTTAATCGGATAATGGGAGTATTAGATTATTGTTATTATTAGGAAAAAAAACAATAAATAATTATTCTTTGGAGCTTAGACCTTTATTATTTTTGTTCATCATACAAATCTCTTCCTAAAGACCTAAATTCCACTGGATGTCGATCACCTGGGACTTAAATGTCAAATGTAGCTCACTTGTTTAAAAAGGTTGGCGACCCCTGTTATATAGGTGGTATGGCGCTCCTTGTTTTTTTTTACAGTGCAACTCGTGATTATAACAATATTTATTTGTGTTTACATAGCGGTTTCGAAACCAATAATTAATACAACTATTGCAAAATCGAACCGTTGTGTTGCGTTCGGGATAATTATTTACATCGTGTACGGTAAATTTTAATATATTCTCCGGTACGTTACCGAGTAATATGAACCTAAATCTTAGCATTCTTCAGCTTTCAATTTTTAAACCTAAACTGTGTTGATACGGTATTACTAAATAATATCGACTACGTTCTAAACTGTGACACAACGATAAAACAAATCCAATAAAATAATAATAATAAATCAAGTTGAATTATGGTGAGCGCGTGCGAGACTAGATATTATTTTAGGTGAATTTTCGACCTCCGTTGTTCGTACGCATATAGTATATATTATATGCATACAACTCAATGCTATCCGATTCCGTTTTCAACGTTTCGAGTTCAGCGTGATTTCAATTCGATTTTGTGTTTACAACGATAATATTATCTGGGCTGCAGATCGGCGGAAGTATTCTTCTAAACCGTATGTTTCACCAGGTTGTACTAGGAAGTAGTATGTTATGCACTATATTATTTTTTTTTCTACTAACGTCCGGCCTAAAGTTTGATTTGCCCCACCTGATGGTGTGTTCTGGCTACGGGCCTGTGTTTCGCACACGTTTCAATTCGTTGCACAACGGATGTTTACAGTTCGGTTTTATTTCTTGTCGCGATAAATGTATTATACGCGTCAGTATAATACGTCATATTGTTTTCATACATCTTAATGCATGTCCGAAAAAGTAACATCGCTCCTCCGACTGAAAATCGATTACACGTACTTTGTACGTGTAAATATTGTTCTGAACAATCCGTGCACAACTCGTATGTATGTTCGATTTATTGCATTGCGCGTTCAAGCTGTTGCATTAATGTCGGCCTTGACTTTGGATAGATCTTTCAGAAACAGCAACGAGCCAAGGTTGTGTGTTTTTTTTTTTTTTAAATTATTTACACCGCACGGTAACAACCGCTTTGGATATAAACAGTGAGGACATCATCCACACCTACTAATAGGTACTGTTATACCGTTGTTATCGATTTTACATCATGCGGTTTCGGAATATTTGTGCGACAATGTGTAATACTGTGTACGAAGTAGTGCAAGTACGTGTTTATTATACCGTGGTAGTGTTGCGGACAGATAATCCGTTTTCGGTGGTTTCATGGTCGCGAGGCACGGCACTTAATTTGCATAGGGACCAATTATTTACGAGAGAGAAAAACGCAATTAATTTGAAACACTACGCACCGTGCACACACCCACGTCCTGTACGTGCGTTCAATCTAATCCTGCCCGGCGACATACGTGTGCATCGTCTGTATTTCGACTTGTTTACGCTGAACGTTTGTTTTCCCCCGGACGGTGTTACCGCGCCGCCGCGGAAAACGCCAACGCGCGCAACAAGCCAAATCGGGAAATATACCTACCTTATTTTTCTCGTACGATCGTGTCACAATAACCTGATTGCAGATAACGCAATTTATTATCGATATTATTGTTACTATTACTATCATTATCGTGTCGAACACAACTAGACAGAAATCAAAAAAATGCCACTTATTGTACACAACATGATCTAACGGTAGGTGGTATACATCGCGTGGCGTTGCTTATGGAAATGTGCGTAAAAGCGACGGGGCCAAAAGTGCGTTTAAATACGTTTTCTTGTCTCGTCGATGCTAATGCCATTTGCATCTAAATAATAATAATAATGATAACGCCGATCGTGCGAAATATGTTTTAATTTTCGAAAATGTATTGCTGCGTATGTTTTCATTGATCACTCGGACAATTCAATAACTCACGTTATTCCAACTGCGTGTCTTACGGATTCTTACACGCATAAATCACACTTGAATTCCGTTTACCCGCCACGTGTTAACGATCATTTACGGGATGTAATATTATATATTTCAACAAACGCGTATGATCGTTTTTCTACCGAACACACGGTACACTTCATGGTTCACGGGTTCAAATCCATGTATGGTTTCGGATCGAATTATTCACCAAAACGTTTCCAACCAACGTTGATCGGGTGAACATAATTTCGAACCAAGAACTATTTGGGCCATTAAGACTTTTTGCAGCTTTTATTAAACCTCTACACCTGTCACGATCAATAACAGTCTCGAGACTTGCTGCTTCGTCGACCATTCTTATATCTGCATTGACTCTATCCCGCCATCGTTGACGAGGTTTCTCCTGGGGCGCTTTCCAGTTTGGTTATTAATCAGTAGTTTTTGAATTATGTTTTCCTAATCAGCTCACCACATATGACCGGCCTATTTCGGACGTTTGGTTTTTAGAAAGAATTTAATATTTGGTTTATTATAAAACCATTCTAAGTTGGTATTTTCTCCTTTTATAATCTCTAGTTGATTAATTTCTCGCAGGGCCGTATATTTTGCTCGTACATTTCCCGTTACTGTTTTACCAGAAGTATATTTGTTGTTACACCGAACAACTCAATTGTAATCGACCAACTGCAGTAAACCGTACGCAATCATCAATAATGCCTTTTTTACATTTCTGATAAATTGTCTCGCAACGAAGTGTATTCGTTTAACTGATTCGTTCGTTGTTACCGTTATAGGACCATACCGGTGAACACAACTTCTACCACGTTGGGTAGATTGAGCAAATCGACGGGACGTTTGTTGGCGGACGATTACAACGGCGGCGGATCAGACAGAGCACAGACGCTGCCGAGAAAACTCAGAACGGAGAGCAAAATTAAAAAGCAGGTATTTAAAACGTGCAAAACGTTCTACGATTAACTAAGATTTCCGTGGTTATTGCACACGGCTGTTGTCGGTATGACATAATCTCGACAGCCGTCGCGAGCTTGACGATAAGATCGTAGTCGATATTCCGCCATCGCGTCGGACAGCCGTTTTGTTGCAATAGTGGACCATGTCAGGGACGTGCCGAAGGAGTGATTTTTTTCTCGTGGCATTCGATCCAAATGGTCTGATCGGTTATAGAAAAATATAACTGTAATCAAGTCCCCGACGCATATAAGCCCTTTGCCCCCCCCCCCGGAATCCTGAGCACGCCCCTGGGCCCCGGTCATGATGCACGCGTCAAGACACGTACGTAATACACAAGCAAATAATCGTCGGTGCTGCTTGCAGGTTTACTCGTCGTCCAGGGAGAACGACCACGCGGGCCTGAACCGGTCGGCCAACTCGGGCAGCATGATCAACGTGTCGTTCGCCAACGGGCCGGCCAAGCCGCAGCGAACGTTCTCGAAGCCGTCGCTGTTGCGCAGCCAGAGCTTCAACGTGCAACCGGACGCGGCGGGGCTGCAACACTCGCGCCGGTCCGTGAGCACGTTGCACCGGCTGGAGGAGTCGCCGCCACCGCTGAAGAGCCCGAACATTGTGAGCAGCATCGTGAGCCGCAGCACCAAGGACCTGTCGGTGGCCGCGGACGACGGGTACCGGTCGCTGTCGGGCAGCTGGGCCAGCCCGGGTGAGCTGAGCAACAACGGCGCGCAGGGTCCGTACTACCGGCGGGACGACCCGAAGAAAAAGATCTTCATGAAGGGACTGCTGGACCACGCGCCCGAGCTGTACAAGACGCTCAGCCACCAGGACGAGGATCGCAGCGGCAGGAGCACGCGGTATTCGCCGGTCAAGATGACGACCGCGTACGACCGGCCTTACTCGAGCAGCGGAAACTCGTCCTCGCCCACCACCGCGACCAAGCACAACCCGGGCGAGGTGACCAATCGCAGCGTGACGCGCCGCGGCAGCAAGGACGATTACACCGAGACGGTGCGCATCACGTCCAAGTCGGACGACCCGTACCGGCCGAGCGTCACCAACACGGTGCAGAACTTCACCAAGAAGACGGTGCCCCGGGACGGCCGGGTGGAGACGATCGAGTCGACCGAGACCAAGACGGTGACCAAGAGCCGGTACAACGGGAGCGGCGGCGGCGACACGATGAGCAGCAAGATCAACGGGTTCAACGGCAACGGCGGCGTGGTGATCGAGGTCAGGAACGGCAGGAACTGATGCCGACCACCACCATACCAGCACCTGACCAGCTTATGCGGAGTACAGCGATGGCGCGACGTGTTCCGCGCCCAGGGCCGATACGGTACACGGGCGCGGCCGATCCGTTGTTGTTGTTGATCGCGCGCGCGCAAAAATATCTATTAACTGAATAACCTCTAGTACACGTCCGAACGGATGTCATCGGCGTTTTTTACACTCGTCGTAATACACCAGCTCGTATCGCGTACGACAGCGTCGCGCATGTACTATATTTTAGCCGTCGGTACCTAATTTCATACTCTATACCATTTAATAATATATGTAATATTGCATGTAAGTAATACGAGATTTACCTCGTCTAATGTTGTTCTTGACTCGTACAGCGTCCGAGATCGGATGCGAATAATATTTTTATATACCTTATTTATACTAATGCAAAACATAAAATCGTCCAGACTAATTTATTATTAATAGGTTAAATTCTTTGTAGTTAATCGTACGGAACGTGTAAATAATTATCGTTTTATTTTCCGTATCTTTCTCTCTCTATCTTTCTTTCCATGCGATTACATACATATCTATCTGTGTGTATACAATAACATAAACGGCTCAACAATTTGTGAAATTTGTATTTTTTTAAATTTTTTTTTGTACAACAGACGATTTAAATAAACGTGAGAGTTTAACTACGCTCCGCAGTCGTATTTTACACATGTACACGTATCGTTTAATGGAAATTATTAATTGATGTTCCCCAATATTTAATTATATCTTTATAACTTTATTGGTTAACATTAAAAAAAAAAAAAGACACAAATAATATGTACTTAGTTATTATTATGAATATTAAATATATATTTTTCATTGTAATTTAATAATAATCCAAGTCGTTTTCATTTTTCAACTGCCCATACAATAGAGTTTTAACCAGGGACTGGAACCATTTGAATTTATCGGTATCGATTCCGGTACTGGTTCTTAGAAAATAAAATAACTGTTCCAATTCGGTTCCGGTTTTATGATGAAAATTAATAAAGGTGTTAATCTTATTGAAAATATAATTATTAAACTTCAAAAAATAACTGGAGAAAATGGAGAAAAAATAAAAATAAAAATTTATCAGCTTCAACAAAAAAATCAAGGGTTCATAATATTAAACAACGTAGCAAAAATTTTAAAAGGAAATAATGAAATACAATTTGTACATAATTTTTCAACTATGTACTATGGTAACTGATTCGCAATATGCTCCTGTGACTTCAATTGATATTTAGTACATATAAAAATATTTTAACAGACCATCGAACGGAAATAACGTCAGACCACGTGAAACACATGGAACACAACATAGTTGTTAACTGTTTCCAAAAAAGAGAATTGTCTAAAATAAAATAATATTTTATTTTAGACATATATATATATATATATATATATATATATATATTATATCATTTATATAATAAAATAAGTTTTTTTTTTTAAGTTAAATTATAATGTATTGTTTATTTAATTAAAAAAAATATATATATATTTCATTAAATATATAGAACTAGCTTAATTACCCGGCTTCGCACAGAACATTCTTGACCGTGACATAGGTTTTATTACTTTACACTATTTAAAGCCAAGTTCGGTATAACTATTGGTGGTTATAAAACAAATAAAATGAAAGTTCAAATGAATCAGTATACTAATTTTGGTGATACCTCTGAATTATTGTATTTGCTGATTCCAATATTTTTTTTAAAATCCCTTCTTATTGCACGTTTTGTATATTGGAGAGACCACCATATCAAATTTCAAGTTCATATAGTTTTGAGATGTAGCGATGATCAATAAGTGAGTTATACCTGACGTTGTCCATTGAGAAAATTTTGAGTGTTCAATTCTTTTTGGGTATTACCGATGAACCTGTACCTTCTTATTTTGGATTATTATTTTTTTATTTATTAATTTTATTGAGAAAAGTCTGTCAGTTCGAGGTTCCAAATAAATGCTATTTATTATAGTGTATGTATGTACGGGTTCTAGATAATTTTAGTACCGGTTCCTGTTATCATTAAAATATAATATTATTTCTTATCAATAAAAAAAAAACCGTGAATATACTACAATATACCATCGTCCACTTGTTAGTGTAGTATAGTGGTAAAGGAAAAATTATTTTATTATATATTGCTGACAAACAACGTTGCCTCCTATAAAATTCATAAAACAGTAATATTGTTATAAAATCTGTTATAACTGGTAAAACTAAATCGTTATGTATTAGAAATTAGAAAATAATAAAGTTTTAAATTAAAAATTGCATACGATAAATAGGTTAAAAATAATTAAACTATAAATAATAGCATATGCTCCATAGAAGCAGTAGTTAAAAAATATTTACAATACTCATCAATCGTCAATAAACTATGAACTACAATTTACATTAGCGGGTAATGTGTCTATTTTATTAACATCATCGTTTTACTTGGAAGATAATATTGATTCCAATTATGGTATATACTGGGTAAAAAATGTCTATATAATATTATTTTGTGATAAATATACACGTAATAAACACTTCAAAAATATAATTTTAAATAGGTAAAGAATAAGAATAAGAATAAGAACTTTGTATAGTTCTAGGTATAAACATAATGAGAATGGACCCCTGATTATAAACAAAGTAGTAACTACAAATAATTTATGCTAAATAAATGTATTTTAATTTTGGAACCTTAAAGAACCTTTACAATTTAAAAATCCCGTTTCGACCGGTACTTCATTTATCAAAATAAAGGTTTCGGTTCCGGTATCGGTTCCTATTATTTAAAATGTTCCAATTCCAGAACTGGTTCTTTTCGGTTCAGTTCCTGTCCCTGTTTTTAACAATCCAACACATATATGTGACCGTAGTATAATAGTACCGTATACCGGATTATTATTTATTTTTTTTTCAAATGCCCTGGGGTTTTATTATTTAAATAACCCAAAGGTCTTTATGAATATATTTAGCAATTTTATATATTTACACGATCGTCGTAAAAAAAAACACATACATTTAAACAGAAATCGAGTAAAAATAAATTTATTTTTTATGCTTTTGTTCATTGTATAAAATTAAAAATATGAACGTTCCACGAAATATTAACTATATCACAGTCCAATTTGTGCGGGAGCCGAGTAGATGTAATTATTATAACCAATACGGTTTATGATTGTTGTTTTTTTTCAATACAATTGTAAAATCAAATTACACAGAGTTATCAAAATGATAGTTCAAAAATATAATTATTGTTGGATGTGGCAAAAATATGTCAGATTACTGAGGGTGTTGGACTGACGTAATGCCCTGAACTGTAATTTTCAAGCATTTTCATAAATTTCATGAAAAAATACACGATTGAAAATTAATCGCAGTAGGAAAAAATAATTAAGCCTCAAGTAAACGAAACACATGAGCATTTAAAAAAAAAAAAAACTAAGATATGAGTACCACCTACACGTAACTGAAAAAGAGTTTCTTAACAAATGAAAGTAATTTCATCATACCACTATGACAATGCAAACAGCAAGCGCGAAGAGTGTTGTGTGACCCAGCGCTATTTTTATTTTAAAAGCAACGCGGGTGGCTCTCGTGAATTTCTCTAGAAGCGGATTTGAACGAACCGAGTTTCTTAAAACCATACTTGATGTACCGGTACCCAGGTTTCGCGGGTTTAAAAACAACTGTCACTAAACAAAAAAAAAAAAAAATCATAACGTTCCAATGACCACCCGAAATGTCACACAAATACTTCATAGCAGTTCTCGTATGGATTGTTATTGTTCTGTAAGTTTGGTACATCAAGTCGAAACGGAATCGTAAATATCAATGACGTGTGTTCTTTGTCTGATCCAAGCTTCGGCATCGTCCGATTACGTAATGGGAGTGCCCATGATCATTATTTATGATTCGTCGTAACATTGATCTATACGAATACGGTGCTGCACTTTGTTCTTGCTCGATGAAATATAACACCACGGTGTTGAACGTTACAGCAACACGTATTTCATAATTTTTAAGTATCAGCTAGCTTCCGTAATTTTTTTTTTCTGTATAAAAAAACTTTGTATCTCTATTGCGTGTAATTGTTATTTACGACGCGTACACGCCAAGAATATGCAACACGTCCGGTATAGATAATGTTTAATATTCAACACGGATGCACTGCAAAATTCGTCTTCAAATTACCGTGGCATGATTGACATATTTTTGTAATTCAAAAAACATCCCCTCACCAAAGAGATCAATATACGCTAAGAAATTTTAGTGCGTTATCAGGTAATTTTTGCAGCTGCGGTTCTGCTGGCAACAGTTCCAAGTGTAATATCTTAACTCAGCGTTTCTTAAGCTTTTTTAAGTGTGGAACCCTTCTTGATGTCCATATTTATCGCGGAACTCTTGCTTTTTTTTTTAATGTTTTAGCTTTTTTTAGGATTATTTATAAATAAATTATAATCATATAATAATATTATGTAAAAGATATTTAATTCAAAAAAAATAAAATAATAATAATTGTATATACATATATAATAATACTTTAATTAGAGTAAATATAAATTTAGACTATTCCATATGGCTTATACACTGTTGTTTAATATACAAAGATTTTATTCCTATAACGCAAACATTTTTTCATCATTACTAACCTTTAGTTGGAAATTTTAAGGTAATTTTCTTAATATTTTTAAAGAAATTACTTAAGTTTCGTGGAACCCTGAAGTGATCTTCGTGGAACCCCAGGGTTCCACGGAACACAGTTTAAGAAACACTGTCTTAACTATATAGGTACGTTCATCTCCTTATTTTTTACCAAACAACTTCATCATTTAGGCAACAACACCGATGTAAAATAAAACCGGAACGATCCGATTTAAAAAATGGTTCAAGTCAATAAGATCCTTGGAATCGAGTACCCATTATTATAGGAAATCTGTTAATATTTTACACTTTCCAACAAATCGTTTAAAAAACACTTGTTTCTCATGACCTAATCCTATAGACTATGTTTGTTTAGTTGTAGAAACTTTACTATAAAATAGTTATATTCGTTATTTACATGAAATTCAAACATTGGATACCGGACCCCACTGAGAGAACCATTGCGGGGGCCCAATTATGTGCAGTGCATTGTAATTATATAATAGGCACCTACCTTCTGAGATAATTAAAAGAAAATGTTTAAACATGTATTTTTTTTTTTTTTTTGTTACTTTATAAGCATTTCTTCTTTTTGAATAAATGAGCAGTTTTTTTAATTAATTTATGATGATATTATAACAATCGACCTACATATTGAAATCTTTTAGATGCACTTATTTTATATAAAATATAAAATCTATATCAGCAATTAATATAAATTATTTAATTTGTTTCTAAATGCACATAGGAATAATTTTTAAAAATATTTGGAATAAATATTCGAACACTGTTGAAAAATACTTTATTAAGTAGGTACTTTACCAAAATGGTATTCCGAATACATTATTTAGAATATTATAAAGGAGTTCCATATAATTTTTGAATTTTTTTTTTCTCTTACATGTACTTATATTTTATTGACATAATTATCTTATAATCATTGCTACAAAACCGGAAAATAGTTTTACGCTAAAAATAGTAGAAACAAAATCATATATATCTATTATAGTCATAAGACATTATTTACCTCCCTTCTTATAAACGAGTATAAGTACAATTTATACAATAGAAAAACTGTACAATTATTCAAAAAAGTATTCAGGATACTCAAAATTAATTTAAATACTATCAAAGTTTACATACTAAAAATATATTCAAGTTATCTTCTAAAACAGTAGTCGGCAACTGGCGGTCAGATTCTGGCCTACACGTCTCTTTTATAAGGCATGCAAATTTCAAAACTAGGAAATTTCATAGAACATCGTATCAATATTTTATATTATCTGGCCCATGAACCCATTTTAATTTATGAATGTGGTCCAAGGGTCCAAAAAGGTTGCCGACCACTGATCTAAAATTTTTTTTTTAAAATTATAGTCTATGCCTTTTTAATATGAATTTCTATATTCGTGTCTAAAAGCTTATCTATTTAATTACGTACATTTTTCATATAAATAGTTGTTTTACCAGCGATAGCACTTTTATAACTTGGTGATCAAAAACAATAATATTGACTTTTGACTTTATGAATGGTATTCTTAAAACACGCCTTTGCTAAAATGTTGGATTGTTAAATTCTAATGTACATATATGTTACGGGTAAAGTTCGAAAATGGGTAGTTTACACATTACCCGGGTAAAGTACATCTTATTCATATAAATAGTATAATGTGTACATTATCCAGTGTGCTATAAGTTTAATCCTAAAAAAAAATTATTAAGTACCTAAACTATGTATTAATAAGTTATTATTTTATAATAAAAAATTTAAAAAAAATTAAATAAAGTTATTTATTGGAACACTGAGGCATTTTGAGTTGCAAAATATCTTTCCAGATTTACATTTATTTGTTAAATGATTATTTTCACATGAACATTTTTTTGTAACCGACACTTATAAAATATTTATAAAAGTTTCATTATGATTTATTTGTTTTTATTCACGTTTCTTATTTCAGATAGTATGTTATAATATTTTGATTCCGTTAAATATACCGAATTTTCATTATTTTCATTAATTTATTTATTATAATTTTCATATAATTTCTATTTTTATGACGACAAGTTTTTTTTTTTAAAATCTAAATGATCAAACATTAATAAACCGAACAAGTGAACTCGAAAACCAATAGCACTGTTTGTAGTTTAAAATTATTAAATAATATCAATGCACATGATTTATCATCATGTAGGTACAATTTATGTTTTATCGTATTTTATTAATATTATCTACAGTTCATATTTTGTCGTATTTTATTTTATGAAAACACTTTATCCACTCAAAGGTAAATAATGTAAAAATTACCCGGTTGATGTACCTACAAAATAAACGTTTTACAAATATGTTTACTTTATCCAATGGGCATGGGTAATGTTCACATTACCCGAATGATGTGTACATTACCCGATTTTCTTATTCTACCCGTGACATATATAAATCACCGGTATCTTTAATCGTATATTGGCTGTAGACGACGAAAGAATTACAAAGCTATCTGAAGCATATGGTCTTCGATCAGCCAACCAAGGCCGTATTTAAGGGGTGGTTTGAAGAGGCAATAACCAAAAATATTCAATGAAGCGGTAACATTTTTACGGTGATTCAAAATAAAAACAAATCGATTTTTTTGCATTCTCAATGGAAATTATTATGAATGATAAATAAATAAAATCATATGAAAAATAAATGTAATATTGTAAAATGATTAATATTATTTAGTAGCATATAATAATCATTCAAGGGTATAAAAATAAAAGTTCGCATTTGAAATACAATTTTTAAAAAACTTTTATAATGATTCAAAAATGTACCACGGAAATAAAACGGAAGTCTACTCGTGGCGCCGTCGATTCAAAACTGAAAAAAAATGATTTAAGAATATTTAATTCCAATAAACATTATTATATTGATTTATTATGATAATAATAATATATAAATTATGAATGGCAATCAGTACAAATCATAAGGTTTGTTAAGGGAGGGTTATACAGTCGAAGTAAAATTATATTCCATTTTTTAATATAATAACATTAGGGATTGAAGTTTAATATAATTTTTATTAAAATTTAAAAGTAATTCAAAATTTATATTTATTTAAGTTTTTTATTTCACATGTTTTTTTTTTTTTTTTTTTGAGATATAGGTATTAGTTTAATCTTAATTTTTAAGGGTGTGGGACATTCAGACGGAAGGATACCACTAAATATGACTTATAAAAGACAATTTTTTATTACTTTATTAAGGTAATTAAAACTCGGTTATTATTTTGGATTTTATATAAACATTGTGTACTGAAATTGAGAAAATGAATTGCGAGCGTAGTGAAAGGCTTTTTAATAAATAGTTAAAGAAACTTGTTTTTAATTTTAAACTTTATTAAAGAGAGTCGACAAAATACGGCCATGCAGACACCACAGTGTTGAAGAAGCGAATATTATTAACATTGGACAGTTACAATTTCGAAAATTAAACCATAGCATACAATTGTAATCACTCGAGCAAATATTTTTGTCCTTAGTTTTTATCCAGTAATAGTTATCAAGCAGAATCTTGAGTTTCCTTGGAAGAGTATACTCAGATGTGCATTTTAAGTTATTTTTTATTATAAATTAAAATATAGTTTTCAAGTAATTTGTATAAATCTTAATAATATTAGACTGCTTTGGATTAGAATTTCTAAATATACCTAAATATAATTTTGTCAGTCTTGTGTGTCTACTATAATATTCATCATATTAAATTATAGTTCATAAATATTACTAAAATTATTATAAACAAATTACAATTTAAATGTATGATATAGAAAAAACAGATATTAACAGAATATTTGATATTTATAACAATGATATTTTAACAAAGAAAATTATTATATTTTTTAATTTCTAATTATTTTACTAGTATCTTATAAGGACCAAATAACTCGAGATTCAGAGGGGTTGTAACCATAACAATCATCAACTACTAATGAAGAATTTAAATACAAACAGTAAATTAAAGATAATACAAAATACATAACATACATATATTTTAAAAGAAAAATTTAATAATTCATAAATATATAAAACAACTACTTAATTGATCATTCTAATTACTTGTAAAACTAATATATTAATTGGTTTTCCGAATGAATTTATTAGTAAATATAATTTTTACCTTTATAAATCATACGGCACAATAAAGATATAAAATGTTGTATAAAAATATTAATTATAAGTTATAAATTAATTAATGTTCGAATATAATTTGATTAATATTAGTCAATTTTAGTCATACAATTAAAAACTTTAAGATTTGACTTTCAAGAAATATTTTAATTTCAACAAGTAGAATGGTAATTTCATAATTTGTAATTTTTAGCAAAATATTTATTAAAATAACACAAAATCAGTCTTGAAAAATATAATAAAATAAACTCAATGTATAATTAGGAAAAAGGGTAGAACATATACTTAAAATTTAACTAGTTAAACTTAACAAATATTATTTATTAGTATTAAATAAAAATTTGAAGTATCATCAATGAACAAATAACACTAGGGATGCTAGATAACTAAAGTTAAGGACTGAACATGATAAAATTTACTTGATTTGGCTAATCTAAACAGTGGTATATGATATAAATACATTTTATTGAATCTACATAATATATTATTAGTTTTTTAATACAATAAATATATACAATAATAATAATTCGATATCTTATATTTATTCTCAGCCAAGGTGTTTATACAGTAATATTTAAAGAAAAAAATACATTTATTTAAGATCTTAAAACGAAAATATTATTTTTTAAAAATTTTATAAGTCTTTTTTCTATGAATAATATAACTAATTGCAGATGACACTGTAGTAGCAGTTGTTAGCCACCACAATGCTTGAAGTGCTGAGTGATCAACAAAATCAAAAACTGGAGCTGCTAAGGTAGCACCTACCATTGCTAACTGAACTGTAGTGTTAACCTTACTTATGAACATAGGTGCTAATTGGACATTGGTATTGGTTACATCAAATAATTTACTCAGTGTTCTAGGTTTAGGTATTGACATATAATGGATTTGGAAAGCAGCACCAATTAAAACTAAATCTCTAAAAATAATCAGCCCAGTAAGATATACTGGAATCAAATCTATATAAGTTAATGTGAAAAACATAGTACCCACGAGTACTTTATCAGCCATTGGGTCCAAAAAGCTACCCAATTTTGATTGTTGACCTTTAAAATTTCTGGCAATCCATCCATCAATTAAATCAGTTATACTTGCTATGGCTACAAAACTGAGAGCATACCCAAAGTTTTCATTGACAATAAGGTATCCCAAATAAGGACATAAAACTATTCTAGTCATACATAACATATTTGGGATCGTCCAAACATTCTCTTTTATAGTATCCCGTACCTTTGATTTAGTCTCCTTGATATCATCTAATATAAATTTACTTTTGGTTTGTAATTTTTGTTTGGTTTTTTGTAATATAATATGTTTATCTCGAATAGCGTCTTTCAATTTATTATGGCGCTTTGAAAATCTGTCATCTGCAAAGTAAACATTTGACATAATTCGGTGATTTTTGAATAAGCGTACTGACAAAAAAGTTCTATTGAAATTGGGAAGAACAGCTGGAAAGTACATTCTGCATTGAGGTAAGTACATTTTACAGCAACAATGATTAGATACAAAAATATATTTCAGTAGATGATGCATTTTGTACTGCTAATTCATTTTTTGTACACTGCAAAAAAGAAAAAAATTGTTAAATTATTTACATATGTTAAGCATATGGCATGTGAAATGTTCATATTTTCATAAATAAATAACCAAAATTATATTAAAGATGTTATTCAATGATACAACATATTATACATAGGTACATAATAATAAAAAAATTTAAATTTCAATGCATGATAAAGAATAAAAATTATGTAAATAATTACAAATACAAAATATGTTGATTATAATATAAATGATTCATCTAATACATTTTCAAAATTGAATAATAAATTGTAAAAAACTTTTTTTCCAGAACATGCAATACAAAAATAATATTTATATAGATATACTTATAATTTATACTTTGTCATATTAATTGAAAGGATCCAAAAGATATAGTTCATCAGTTAAAATAATTAATAACATGCTTTTTGAAGTTGAAATAATATTTTCTACAAAATATACGTAATAATTTTAGTTCAAAATAATAAAAATAATGAACCTAAAATTCATAAATAACAAGACAATATCAAGCTTCAACATATGAATATTATTTTAATGCAAGTATTTTTAAATTATAACATCCCAGAATCAAACTAAGATGCAACAAAAACAAAAATATAATACAGTTTATTTTATGAAACCAATGATACTAATTGTCACCATATTCTAATTGATGTTTAATTAAAAACTTTACATTAGTTTCATATAACTTTATATAGACGTTCATCACCCTTTTAAAATGTATAGAGAATAATAAAATATTTTATCACATAATAACACTCAACAAAATATAAACAAAAGAATTATGAAAATTAAAATTTGTTTTCAAAAATGTAATCGAATAGTTTCAGCACAATACAGAGCGCAAATGATTTTAAATTAAATTATGAAGCCTACCAGTTCTTTCCACTATGTAAATTGACCATAACATTATTCTAGAAGTGGGTAATGTATAATTACTAAAAAATTACAGTTTTCAAAGGCCTATTGAACTTTCATAAAAAAAATTTTTATAAGCTCATTGCTTATGGACCTTGTAATAACTGCTGATATTTTTAATTAGAATCGTGAACAAATTTACAACAGAGAAGGTTATTAAATATATATATACAACTGTTTGTGTATTATGGGCACAATTGTTGGCACAATTTAATCAAAACAATACTAGCTATGTCGTTGAACATTTGTAGGATTTGTATTAAAAATAATTCAAACAGTTTTTGTTATGGTTTATAGACAAGATGTTTAAAACAGGTACACAAGTCGAACATTGAAAATTGTCAAAACGATATTATCTCAAACTCTAAATACATTATCACCCGATCGGTATGGAAGTTGTGGCTGGGAGTAGTACAATTCACGTTATTTCTGGGAAAATAACATCGTACTCACTTCGTTCGCGTTCCACCGGTGGTTGAGCGTTGTGCGTGACGGTCACGTTGGCGGAAACGGACTGCGACTCGTTTACAGCGCAAGGACTCGCATTTTCCGTTTGCGTTGGTCGTAGTAAACGCTGTCGACGTTACGTTATTACGATGGACTCGACCCACACATACGTCGAAAACGCGGCACTGACGGGCGGACTAAAAGTATGTGTCCGGACCGAAGGCGCTGTACGCCTTATCGTCGACAGAATGAAAAACTGATAAGGACTATTATCATTGGCCGCCGCGCCGAAGAGCCAAACGACCGGGAGAAAAAACAGCTGACCCGGGGTTACGTCCATTGTCCGATTAGTTTCCCGCCATTTACCGATAGCAACGGAAGAAAAAGAAGGATTTCGCTGACAACTTGTTCAGTGACGACCAGTGAACAAAAACAACGTTCTCCGCCGCGGACAGTATTTACGTAAAGCGGTGTCGTTGTTTTCGGTGGACAAAATGCATCCGTCCGAGATCGAATTCATGGCCGAGAACGAGATCATTCAAATCGTGCCTACGTTCAACCACGCCAGCCATGTGCACCTGATTTGCGGCTCGTACGGCCCGTTCCGCGCGGGACTGCCGCTCAACGTGCCCATCTGGGTGGCGATCAACTTGCGCCAGAAGAAGACGTGCCGTATTCTGGCGCCCGACTGGATGGCCGTCGACAAGCTGAACGAGAGGATCGAAGAAGAAAAAGCGTCCAAGTGCGTTAACTCATATACGTACACAGTGCGCAGCAAACCTTTCGCTTCACGCTGCGCGGAGCATTATAATTTCTCTTCTTTTAGGTTTTTCACGCCGTTGCCGACCAACTATTACCTGGAAATCACCCAAATGCTATTAGATGTGGCCAGCGAAGACATCCCGCAGGGTAACGAAATCAAAACGGCGGTCAAAGTGAGACACCATTTTTAATTGAGTTTTTTTTATAATGTTCTTGGACTGTTTACGTATTATAATGTACTAGTGGTCAGGTGGCTGCTATGTTTTTATCGTGGACTGATTTATACCTATTTACGTATTCTTTCATCTCTAGTTTGTTTAAGCACTGAAATGTGTCAATGTTGTTGATTATCTAAGTTCAACAATAAATTACATCTCTCAATCGTTGTATTAATATTAATTAGAGTATATATGACCTTTTCTAATCAGCGATCTGTTACAATAACAACCGTAGTGAATAGTAAGACCAAAACTTTGTTATAAAATGTATAACTTTTTGTAGGATGACATTGGAGCATCAAAGCAGATCCTGTAGTTTAAATTAAAAGTCTTGATATAACAACCTAATTAGGACATATTGAATGAATCATATTTGTACCTTTAAAATATACTGTCTACATTTTGATATTGCAATTTTAATGTTTTATTAATACATTTTTTACCAGTCTAAAAATTTTAGTTGAAAATAAGTATTTTAAAATTAATATGAAACATTATTAGGTATTCGTTAGGTACCTAACGATAATATCTTTAATGCTCTTTAAATTAAATTTTAAAAAATGATCCCAAATTTTTTCTTAAAATCAAAGGAAGTAATAAGTACTTAATAACTTTATTCAAACATGTTTATATGTATTTGCTAGTTATAATTGCTTATTTTCTAAAATGGACAATTTCTTAGCATTAACCATTTTTATGTGTTAAAATTAAATATTAAATTATAAAATCATATTTATTTATTCATTACTAATTACAATTATTGCAATATATGTTATTAATAGGATTTGTGGGATTTAAGAATAGCTAAATTAAGATCTTCTGTGGATTTATTCATTAAAGAAGGACGTGTCCAGGCTTCTTTAAACCATTTGACACCAATGGAAATTAATTCTGTAAGACCAGTGTTTCCAGATACCTTAGATGCTTTAATGATACTTCATGAAGTAAGATATATATTTCTGTATTTCACGTTTAGTTATAAATTAAATTACATAATTAATAATGATGTTTTAAAAATGTTCTAAATTATATTAATTTTTCCTTTTAGCATATAAGCTCAAACGATGATAGAGATGATAACAGTCAAACTTCAACGGCAACTCCCAGTTCAGCTTCTTTTTCGTTATCTATGTAACTGTTTCGATCATCTTTTCCTGTATTGTAGGGTCAAAATTAGATATATATTTTTTTACACCAGAGTTAAATCAAATAATTATTTTTTTGTATGGAAATTTATTTCCAGTGATACTAGCCTATTAATTCTTTTTTTTTTAATTTTAAGATATGTAAAAATATTTTTTACTATATTTGTAATCTAAACATTTCTATTATAGATAATTTTATATTAATGAGAATTGTGATTAGCATTTTAACAAAATCAATGTAAATATTATATAATTAGTTTTAAACAATAGTATTATGATTGATTTTATCATTAATGATTATATTCACCATGATATTATGTTAAATGCATAATTCTTATCCAGAATTGCCCACATCATTTAAAGTTTGTTTAAATGTGTATTTGGTGTAGACACCAATTATTTATTTATTATTGAAGCTGGAAAATAATTAAACATAAAAGAAAAAAACAATTGCAGTAAAATAATATTCTTTAATTGTAATAATATACCCAACTTATTTTTGTTGAGCACAATATTAATACATTAAAATTTTAAAATTATATCACATAAGTGTATTCTATGAAGGTATAATATTTATTTTAATATTGTGTATTTCAGTCATCTTACAATTAGGTTGGGAAAATATGAATAAAAAAGTTTATATTTTTAGTATAATATCCATTGCGTTTTTTATAAAAAAAAATATCCATTATGATTTTTAGATTTAATTACACATGTGAACTGTTTTGGTTGCATTGTATAATTTTTAAGTATTAAATCGTACTGAAAAAGTATAATATGTATGAAATAATTTTTATTTTTTATTTTATAAATATCTTATGTTTTTTTCTATTGTCTGTAGTAAATTGAAATAAATTATTTTTGTACAGCTAAATTTTTTTTAAACCATTATTTTTTAAGTAGTGTGTACAATATGTTTAATTCAATTGTTATTTAATGTACACAAAATAAATAAATTTTTTTTCGCAAAAGTATTTACAATTTAGAAGAAAAGAAAAATATTTGTTTGTTTTCGGTATTAACTAGTGTTAAGCGACCTAAATATCATCTAACAATTGAATGAAATTATTACAACGACGACGAAAGACATTGTCCAACGATTTTTCTGAGACCTGAGTGTTGGAACGTATTCATTGAAACAATTATTTAAAAAACGGAAAACACGTGTAACTCTGTTGAGAAATGACGTAAAAATAAAAGACAAATAGGAACGGCGTGAAAACCGAATCGGACGGTGTGTACGATCATTGGTTAAGCGAGATGAGTATAAGTTTTTGTTTTTCCTTTGACAAATGTGAGTTTTATCGACCGGAATAGGAATCTCGACGATATCGTCCTCGCACACGTCTCGATTCATAGCGATTAGACCGTCGGTGCGTGACGCTCGTACAACAACAACAACGTTTTGGTCGCGTTCAGTTGTCCGAGAACGGTGCGGCGTTGGTCGGCGGGAGTATACGAACGTGGAGTACATGACGTAGGCTTCGGAAAAATCAAAAAAAAAAATCACCTACACTAAACTACAATGAAATGCGTACACAACGGTGTATTACGCGTACATTTATCGTTTCAGTCTTGTGGAAGAAAACGCGCACCCGTTAGCACCGCGAACGCGCGTACGGGGGCGGTAGGCGCGCGCTAGACGGCCGTAACGTTTGCCGCGGCCGGACCGTCCGGCTTGAGAGCGGCCGCGGCGTTTTGCCCGGAGCCGCCGCTCTGCTGCTGTTCGACGTCCGCCGCGTCCGTCACCGTGCTGGTCAGCTGTTTGCGGATGTCGCGAATGCTCTTCCGGATGGCCCGGGCCAGCGTGGCGGTCGGCTGCTGTTGTGCCGACGAGGCGTCCGGCCCGGGATCCGCCGCCGTGGACGCTTTGTCCCACTCGTCCGGCGGCATCGTAATGGTGCACGCGTCCGCCGTCCGGTGGCACCGCTCCGCCGCGGCCGTCGTCAACAACCTCTGCGGGTCCAACTTGATCGCGTCGTCGTAACTGGGCGGCGGCACGTCCATCACCGACGCGTAATCCGGCGGTTTCTCGTCCAACCGCACCGGCGGGTCCAGTGATATCACGTGGATGTGATCGATCGACTCCTGCGAACAGCGCCGGATCAGATTAATCGTGTTCGGCGCTTAGCCGCTAATCAATTTAATAGGTGTATGTATGTTACCGGCAATATGGATAATTCGGGTGTTTTGCAAAACGCCTTGGCGTTTGCCTAATTGCCGACCCATTTTAGGCAATGTAAATAAAACTTATGATTTTCAATATTATTTTACTTGTAACTTAGGTATTTTATAAAATACCTAGGCATTATGTATAATGCCAATCGTGGAGTAGGCAATATGAAGAAAACAAAATTGGCCATTGCCTATTACCAACGACTTTACTTAAATGCTAATTTTTTTTTTTAGGCAAAGTACCAAACATTTTATTATATGTTGCATTACATTAAAATTCTTATAATTATTATACATTATTACTCGTATTACAGACAAAATTTAATTTTTATCTATTGTTATATTATTACTTTTACATAAATAATTTACTTAAACTACTATTTACTTATTATAACATGTTGTAGAAAAGTGACATTTTGAAGTGCACGAAATGTTATCTTTAAGGCTAATACACTTTTTATTTTGACACGGATTTACAAACACATTTTAAAAATTCTTGGCCAATTCTTGTGGATTGAATTTTTATCAACTCATTATACTGTACATCAGATAAAAAACTAGTATTAGTGGCCAAATATTTAAAAAAAAAATTTGTAATTTGTCATAAAAATTTGACTTCATATAAATCGTATGCATAGTTGCAACATCGACGAGAAAAATTACGATATTGTAATAAAATTATTAATACGTTCAATATTGTATATCATTATAGTAGTAAAAGAATGTTAATCTTTATTGCGTTAAATCGTGAACGCACATTTATGATAAACGATAAGTAAAGTCGTTGGTAATAGGCGATGCCCAATTTTGTTTGTTTTCTTCATATTGCCTACTCCACGATTAGCATTATACATAATATCTAGGCAAAGCTCATGTATGTATATTACCGAGTGATTTTTGGCATTTTATATAATGTCTAGGCATTTTGCAAAATACCGAATTATCCATATTGCCGGTAACATATATATAGTATACCCATTGCAAAAATTCACAATAGATAATTTATTTATATGCATAGTAAAGAGTATACGTGCAATCGAATTAATACATAAACACATTTTAACAAATCAATAAATGAGTATAATATCGAAAATTGAATGACATAGGTATCGAAATGACAGTGAGTGTCTATTAAAATATATTACGATAGACCAGTGGTTCTCAACCAGTGTGCCGCGGCACACTGCTGTGCCGCGGGATCGACTAGGTGTGCCGTGAAAAATGTCTGATATTTGAAAATACCGACTGATGAAACTATGACAGTTAAATGTCAATTCATTTTGCAGATACATATGTAGGTAAACTGTATGGTTTTAACCCAACTGGATATCTTAGCGTTTAGCCAAAATTGTTGTTGTTGTCAAGTGCATGAGTGTGCCGCGAAAACTTGTGATGTATAATGGTGTGCCGTGAACAAAAAAAGGTTGAGGACCACTGCAATAGACTATGTAAGAGAGGGTGCAATTATTACATAAAATCATTTTACAGTGCTTCCTTCCAGACAATATTAGCTAGTATAAGTAATAATATTAGTATTGTTTGTGAATTGTTTGTTGTTATACCACTGGGTAAGAGCCAATGAGAATGCAGTATTTGGAAAAAATTGAAATTAAAGTTGATTGTGCATACATAACTTTCCTCAAACTCAACGACTTTAAGCAGTTAATGGCTCATAAGGAAGAGTATGATCCACTGAGTGTTCTGAGAGTAAAACGATCAAGATCCATTCATTAGAAGAGAAGCTGTGAGAATTCGAATTGCTTTAGTGCTTTGTGTTCCACAAAAAATGTACAGGTAAGAATCGCATTGATGGGAGTTGAGTTAAGTTCAATGATTGATGACATATCTGTGTCTAAATACCTTTCATTTACAAAAAAAAACAAACGAAGGAAATCGGTCGGATAGAACGGCCAGACTTTAGTTTTCATACATTTTTTTAATATATAAGATTTATCATGTTCGCTGAATTCGTGAAACTGCCGGTTTCTTGAATTATTCGGGCCTTTTGCAATCGAATGCATGGACTAAGCCACACATTTAATGTTATATCGTTTTAGAATTTTAATAATTAATTTTTTTTTCTTTTAAAATTGTCCGAGTTAATAAGTAAGCTCATAAACGGCGAAGAATCACTCCGCTAATATTTTATTTGAGATTTTATGACTGCCAGGTGATATCGAAATAATTAAATTATTAATTTTTTGCTCATCAAATAATTATTTAGTTATATTTATGTGTTAAAAAATAAACAATTTGATTAATCTAAGGATCGGCTGATTTCATGCATTTGTTAATTTTTCTATAGATTTCATGAAATCAGACATTTCAGGAATCCAGCGTAACATTATATATATGCACCACATTTTATATACTGTGTAGATATAATGGCGTTATGTCGGTTCTGGATTTATAGAGGATGGACAATATTTGAGCATAAATAAATCTTATTCCAAAATTTAACCTACAGATGTTTCGATTTAGTTATGAATTCCGATATTATATCTTATCACTAATTTTAACAAATTGAATGACAAAGTGAACAGATATGCAAAAATATGCGGATTCGTGTAGATATTTATAACCATTCATAACGATTCCCCGAGATTTTAAATGCAGCGTTGCCGTAACAACTGTTTATAACATGCAGACGATACAGATGTTTTGATTTGTATAGATACCTAGTAGTTTATATAGGGTAGTAATAATAATTTAAAAAAAATAAAATAAAAATGTTTATTCAATTATTTTGGTGTATACAAGTTGCAGTCAAAATATAAAAATTCGTACTAGTTTCGATCACACAACAAAAAGGTTACATGCTAGTTACTATCACATTAATATGTATTCAATTTAGAATTTTTTTATTAATTTTACATAAAGTTATAACATTAACCTTCCTATTTATTAGACTTAGGACTGTCTACACTTTTATTTATTATATAGGAATAGTTAAAAATGTAGGGTTTATTTAGATAAAATAATAGTAACTATATTTCAATCCTCTACTGCAGCGATTCTCAAACTGTGTTCCGTGGAACTCTAGGGTTCCACGGAAGAAGTCTAGGGGGCTCCGTGGGCATACATTAATTATTTAAATATTTAAATATTATTAAATTTCTTAGTTATTGAGAAAAAAACACTGGTAACCTGAATTGCGCAACCAGTTATACGTCTTAGTGACACCAATTTTTTTTACAACTAAGACTTCTGATAAAATTTGGTTATTATGACTTCAAAACTTCGCTGGTATTTTCATAAAATTAAATGAAGTAAATTTATCAATACAAATTAAAATGACCAAAGTTTTCATAGCAAATGACAAAATCCGAACTTTAAAAAAAAATAAAATTTTGAACTGTGTGTTTTTCTCGACATGAAATATTAATAATTATTGTTGTCTTGAATATAAATTCCTGATATTCGGGGCTCCGTACATTTTTTTGAAAACATAAGGGCTCCGCGGACAAAAAAAGTTTGAGGACCACTGCTTTACAGTTGATATTAGCAGTTAAATATTGATACCATAAAATTACTATTTGTAACCGACAATTGGGATTTGGGAATAACATTGATTCTACGCGTGGAGTTATATCTTGCAATTAAGATTTTAGATAATAACTTAAAGGCTTAATTTTTATGAATATCAAAAGTATGTTACAATAAGATATGCCACTATAGTATGTTTAATAAACTTGTTGTATATCAGCTTAATTAGTCCTCTACCACACTTTATTTTCACTTTTTACTTTTTAATTTAACATTTTAAAACTATATAATATTATAATATGACCGACATGACTGAAACTCAGACGTACACTTAAAATGATATGGCCATAACTCGAATGTACCCTTAAAATGACGTGATCCCAACTGTTAGGTATGTTACTTATCTCAAAAATCACCACCGATCGTAACTCGGATACAGCCTAATTATTTTATCTTATTGCAAATGATATTAAAATACATTGAAGTTTATTTGTTTATTGAAACAATATATTTTAACTATAAAAAAAAGAACACAAAACCTAAATTTATTTAATTTATTTTTTTAAAAACTTTTTATGAGCATTTTTTAGTTATTATTTTGATTGTGATTCAGATCAGTTTCTGATCAGTTATTGTGTTTTTTTTTTTATGGTTAAAATATGTTATTTCAATAAACAAATAAAGTTTCATAATTAAATATTGAAATTTTCAATATCGTTTGCAATAAAATAAAATAATAAAATACGACAGTAAAACATGTAACTTATAAGTATTGATTAATTTGATAATGTTAAAAAATTAATAGATTTGAGTTTGTAAAAGCTCTATCATTTAAATTTTTACTAATTTAATTTATTTATTTACCATATACCTGTATTCTAATTTTCAATTAATAATTATATATATATATATATTAGAATATACCATATATTAGAAACTTTAAAAAAAAAAAAAATCATACTTTTAATTTATAGGTAGGTAACTGACAATCCGTAAAAAAAGTCTGTACAATTTTTTTTTTTGTATGGACTCAACTAGAGTAGTAAGTATCGTAGAACCCAACTACTATATGAAAAACCATGTACTATCTGAAAAACACTGGAACTTAATTATGGTAGACTTAATAAGAGTCTTCGAGATCCATCTAGTAAACACCGAAGAATTTAGATAGTTCACCATTTATGATTGTAATACTAAGATTATATAAAAAGATCATGTATTATATGTTATGTATTTTTATTAAATTTGTATAATTTTCACTAGAAATGTGTGTACGCGTGATAATTAATCCAGGTGTTGAAAAATGCATACTCAGAACTGTCACACGAGAAAAATTTAAAAAAAAAAACGTTATACGCCTGCTATGCACTAATGAACCACAACTAAGTTAAGTTTAACTTAATGTGATTTAACCGAAAACTATAAAATCGGTAAGTATAAATCTCAGGGGGTCTTTCACCACGATATCATGCGCCATTGGTAAATGCTTCATATTTTTTCAACACACAAAAGCGTTTATATTTTTAGAATAATTATGAACGAGGCCAACGATTTAGAGTATTATATAAATCGAACTTGCCTACCTATATATTTTCACCACAAGGGTATTGAATTGGATTATATGACCACTGATGGCGTGACAAGGCGAAAAAGCTGAAAATTGTTAGGTATTATGTACTCCATCAATTGTGATAATATATCGTTTTATATTCTTATACTATATATATATATATATATATATATATATATATATATATATATATTCCTTTTTATATTCCTATATGCGTATATGTGTATATATATATATATATATTTATATATATACACACTATAATTTTGGACGAATGAAAATACTCTACAGCAATATGTTACTGGAATAGAATATTAATATTGTAGATTTGTTCGCACGCCACTGATGCGAATTAATTTCAATATCGTAACGATTTTTATTTAATTGTAATAGCTTTTTTTTTTGTTATTATATCGCGTTTTGTTCATTTTTACAATCGGCTACATCAGCTTCTGGTTTAATGGCAATGGTAAGTTAATTGTACCTATATACTTTTGGTTCAATTAAATACAATTACAACGTAATACGTAATATCGATCGATACCGATAATCAAATGTGGATGTTCCGTTTTCGTCGATTTATATTTTCTGTTTCTAATGTTATTACGTTGTCTACCGATTGTAATATTTTATACATTGAATAATACCACTTTGAAAATAAACTTTTAATCATACCGAGTGAATAGAATTTTACGTTACTGCGATTTTCTTTTTAATATACGAAACACTAAAAAAATGTGGGCGGTGCTGGTTTGCGCACAGATACCAAAAAGACAAATTATTTGGGCACAAAACTACCACTCGTTTGGGAACAGTCGAGTCGTAATCATACACATGGTTTGCGCACAGTTACCTTTTAGACTTTAATAATTTAATACCTTGCATATTAATATTTCTTTATTATTAAAGTACTAACATACGTTATCCTTCCCCCCTTAACAGACTTAGGACTGTCTATGAATGTATTCATAGGTGTGGTTAAAAATGTATGTTAATTGCTTATTAATAATTGTAATAAATAATATCTAATACTTGTTCAAGTTAAAAATGCATGTTAATTTTAATTTTAATATAATATGATTGGTATATACACGTGTAAGATAATATATACGTGTCTATTATTTTTTGCAATAAAAGTTTCCCATTATTTGAATGTATTTAATTTGGTCTATTTCGCCAGATGTATATTTTGTCCATAAGTTTATGCGATATTTAACTGATTCTATTGACTCCTTATAGCGATAATTATTTATATTTTTGTTGATTGATGTTATTTTTAATTCTTTTTCGCTTTGTATTTTAAGAATTACGCTTATTACCTGGTGTATGTGGGGATGTGGAGTGTAAAATTGTTGGTTAAAATGTCTATGAAATGCTTCTACACCATTTGTAGTTCGAGGTTCGTCTTTTGGATATCCTACCCATAACATAGGATTAAATTTTGAACCGTTTATATTAAACTATGATAGTCGTAAATCACGATAAGGTCGATAATATACAAGGGTTTTATATAGGGCAACTAGCCGATACAAGAGTGACAAAAATATAATTATTTTCGTGTGCGCAAACGAGTTTCGATTTTTTTAGGTAAAAATTATGAATTGTGCGCAAACAAATTGCAGCCAAAAATGTAATCTATAAATTAAATCTACATTATCTTTAAAACTTAAATCATTTATTGAAAATGTAACAATGAGGTTGAACGAATTAAAAACAATATATGTAAAGAATCATTATATTTTTTTTAACTCGTGGAAATATTTAAAAAATCAGTAAATTACGAATTTAATATGACATATAATGTGTAAATAGTGAAAATTTTAATGATGAAGAAGATACAAATTCGTATAAAATAAAGCCATGCAAAATTTGTCAAAATTGTCCTCTTTGAAGTTAAAGACCTTAATTAAATATAATTTATTTTTTAATGTATATCTAACTTTGATGATAGCATACCAGTTCTTATTGACATTAACTGTATCACAAGTTGCATACAAAAGATCATTTTCAACACTAAAGTATATAAAAAAATCGAATAAAATGTAGTACTATGAGCAATGAACACTTATAAACTTTCACATTAATTAATTTCGGGGTTTTAACTATTTACTTACTAGTAGCAAATATAGATTGAATAAATTAGTATATTATTTAATCTACGCTTGTAGATAATTTATGTACACCATAATAATATTAATAAAATTATAATTTGTTCGTCATTCATAATAATCATGTTATTTTGCTAGGGATAGGTATTATAAAAAGTATTGTTACCCCCACCCCCCCACGAGAAATGCGGACAAATTATCTCGGTGTAACGTCCTCTGACAATGTAACACGGACTATTAGATTTCAGTGTATTATGTGTGTAGTATATATTATAATATACCTATGTATATTTAATGTCATGGATCTGTATAGGCGTAACTAATTAATTTCGGACGAAAACGCGGACGGAGAAAACGTAAATGGTCTGTGGTGGTATATTTGTAGTTTTACACAGATTTTATTTTATATATTTTTATACACTTCCATACATTTATAAATATTTGCATACATTCATAAATTATATATATATATATACTAGAACATTTATAAATACTTCCTGGATAACATTTCCGCAATAATATTTCATATATACTCGTGTATAAGGATCCCACGAGACGCGGCAAAGTAGTTTTCTGTTTTTTTAGAAAAACGTATACGTAAAGCAAGTATTTAATTTTTTTCAAAAAGACATCATGTTCATGAAATACAGTGCAGCAACCTACACATTTACGTGGCACCTGGTTACAGTTGCCAAATTGCCTTGAACGAAGGTCTTTCTTCAGCCAATATGCGCGGTCGAGCAGGCATATATGTTACGTATAAATTGTGTGTGTGTATGTGTGTGTGTTTGTGTTTGTGTGTGAAGTTGCACGTGCATAGAACTGATTTGTTGAGAGACTGAGAGTATTGGCCTCGCGTGTGTCAGGTATGCTTGGTTAAAATTTTATTTTCTCTATAATTTTATAGTAATACGCGTTTATGGTCAACGAAACTTAATTAAAAACTAATTGTATAAACGAGAGTAGGTATATAGTTTTATAGATAAAATATGTAACATATTAATTCGTATTATGTACATTATATATTAATATCATAATGAATTTTTTTTTTTTTTAAATATTTTGTTATGGTGTGGTATCAGGTAGTGTCCTCATATCCAATGTCTCTCTAACCCTCACTTAAGTTGAGCTTTAGATGAGAAATAAATTTTACCAACACTCGAGTCCAAATCAAAATACTATACTTTCTATATGTGTATATTATTATATGACTCAAATATGTACATACATATTGTATTGTATATATTTTACAGATTTATCTGACCCCTCAAAAACATAAACTATCATGCTTTTAAAATATGTTCATCATAATGTCCTTAACAACTTGTATTACAAACATCATGCTACTAAATTCTGGTACCACTCTAACACGAGAGACTTTTCACGATTTCACGTGCATTTCATTCTGTATAAACGTAAGATAAAATGTTTATCTTCGATCGTTGTTGCTGAATATTTCGTTCCACTGTGTTATACTCGTAGAGTATCTGTATACAAGTTCTTATATTGAAAACACTTTTTAAATACACGCCCGTGTTGCGCATAAAATTACTTTTGTGTTAATTCAACATTATTGAATATGTGCTAAGAATATAGTATATTGATTAATAGTAAAATATTATCTCCTACTACAATGGATCATATAATTATAATGTATTTTGTTATGATAGTTCCACAGCTCTCTGTTTCAATGTAAAGCAAATATTCAGATTTGTCAATGATTGTATTTATTTTCATTATACACACAAGAACTATAATATTTTTAAATTAAACAACTCAGGTACGTCAATTTTTACTAAACGGTATCGGCACAATAAAGACGTTTAGTAAAGTGTATCTATACTCCGGTAATACAAATTTTAAGTTATAATTAAAGTATAAAATACACGATGTTTTAATTTTTCATGAATTACAGATTTTGTATCTCTGTGTAAGTTATTATTCTTAGAACAAATTTTTCGCATACGTGTACATGAATATTATATATATTTTTTTTACGTCACGAAAACTGTAAATTGTTTTTTTAAATATCGTTCTGAATAATCATGCAACAAAGGAATTAGACAGAGAGCTGCAGTAAGATTTTGAATTCCAAAAATATATTAAGGAAGACCAAAGTTTTAGATTAGTAAAGTGTACTCGAATCTGTATGGATATTTTATTTTGATATCATATTATGCACCAACTGCAGTCTATAATATTCATTTATTTACATTCATAACATATTACTTTGTAAAACTCTGTGTAGTAGAATTGTCTGAAGCATCAACTTAAGCATAATGTTTTTTAATACGTTTCAAAACAAATTATATTCGATTACTGTAGCATAGGAAAATTACAAATAAATAAACAACCAACAGCAAGAAATTGAAAATAAACTTTGTTACAAAATTGTACGGAACAGCAACAAATGAGCAGGTTATGTATAATATACCTGCTTGATACTAATACTAAAACGAAAAATACAAGAATTTATGTATATTCATTGTTTGAATTTTAGGATTTTATATTTTATTTATTGACTGTTGACGTCTTTTAAATTTGAAAGCTACAAATATAACACATTTTTATGATTCAGAGATTCTAGCGTTTAAGGTATTTCTTTAATATTTAATTTTAAATACTAATTAACTTTAGTAATATAAGATAATTGATAATAAAGGGATAAAATCGATCAATATTATCTGATAATAAGAACACTTGGGATGGACCCGTTCGAACTAATTGATATATATATTTGAACCTTATGTAAAAACCATGTGTATAAACATTAAATTCATTTTCCAATTTTTTTAAGTATAACTATTAAAATAAGTACTCACTAATATAGTTTTTAATATTTCTCAAAGTTTTTAAAGATTTTATGAATAAAGTAGAATAGTATAGGATACTACTTGAAAAATTATTTTCTTAATAAAGACTTAAAATTATAGAAATTTAAATCGTAAAAATTATATTGTTTATCCAAAGGAATTTAAGGATTTGATCATGGTTGACCTTCACGCCAGGTAAGGAGTTTATGGATTTATCAAATGATTGGTCAAAACGAAATATCCGTTAAAGTATTGTGAAAGTGTTTTAATGTTCACGCTTTTTTCGATATTGTATGAAAATAAAATGTTTGTTATTTTATTCCATAATATTTTTCTTAGAATTGACTTGTACTATAGAATTATTTGTCTGAAATTCATAATTTCATTTAATATTGATTATAAAACAGTGAAAAAAAGTTATGCGCCTTTCAAAGTCAATGACATTGTTGAATGTAAAAATGAAAAAATTGAAAAAATTAATGATTGAAAATCATGAAAAAATTCCAATTCAAAAGCCGATTGGGTGACGATAACATAAATACGTGTGTCCTTTTTTTTTCTTAAATTAAGGCATTTGCAATAACAAAATAAAAACAATGGTAAGGTTAATATATTTAAAAAATTCTGTTATAATTACTATAAGCCACTATGATACATAATTAAATCGTATAATGTACTAATTTTTAATGTATGTATTTATTTATAATCATGTAGGTATATATTCGTGTTTATTAATGTATGTACTAAATACAATAAAATAAAGTGTTATTTAACCAAAATTATTAATACATATAAAAATTAACATAAACTTGGCAATTAATATTACTTATAATTGTTGTTTGCAGGCTACAATCTAGAGTACCTACTTTTATGGATGGTGAAATATATTGTAATAACTTATAGACAATAATGATTCAAGTCAATAACATTTCCTCTCTGTTTTTGACGTAATGAATTAATAATGATAGTGTGTAAATATTTTTCTTCCTGATAACTTTTTATTACGTAATACTTTTAATAGGTATACCGTTGTCATATACTCATGGTAAATATCTTGTTTTAAATTACTTTATTTCAATAGCTGTATAATAAACATTCATTTACTGTGCACACGTGCGCCATTCATTTGAGAAGATCATGTATTTTTTTAACATCATATATATATATATTTCTATATGCACACAAATATAATAGAAATTATTTAAAAAAAATTCAAAATATTGCATTTACATAATTTTTGTGAATATTTTTATTTTATGTGAAAGGATAAAAATACAACAAGAAATTTCCATATTCCGAAAGAAAATATAAACAATAATTGTATATAATCATTGCACAAATAAAATTATAAGCTGGGAGGGTATAAGACATTGTTGAAATTTACTTGTAATATATACATGCAATTATATGTATGAAAACAATTACAATTTAAAAACTCCACAGAAATCATAATTATTTTCACTATTGTTAAAATTATCACAATGTAAAATAAAAAAATATATTTTTTTGTTCAAACAAGATCACATTTTCCAATCTCCAATTTCTCACTAAGCAAATTTATAATAACAAATTTTTTGGTATCAATTAAAAAAGAAAAATTCTGTTATTTTTATGTGCACTGATTTACCATCAGAAATGTTTCAAAAAATTTGTTGTCAAAATATAAAATGAACAACTTAAAATTGGTTAAAACTTAATCAATCTTTTTGTATAGCGTTATATTTTTTTATATAGTAAGAACATTTAATCCAAAACTATATTTAGAAATTAATTTTTTTCCAGCATTATAATTTTTAAATGATTCATTGTGTTTTCCACTTTTATAAGCACTATTTGGTGATCATATAGGTACGTAAATGATTTATGTATAAACACATTATACACTGTTGATTGATATTTAACGTGGAGCGTTGAGAAATTATCAAGCCACAGGCAATATCTGATTGAACGATTTAATTTTAGAAAAAAATTGTTAATCCTGATCAAACAAATTGTTTTCTTTGTATTGTAGATAATATACTCGTACTTACGCCTATCTCATGATAAATATATGATTATTACTAATTCACAAATTATTATGTTGTAGGAAATATAAATTGCAAAAAAATTGTTTTCGTATCCCGACTACGAATTTGGTATCTAATCGCGCGTGTAACAAATGAAACTTGATTACTGACGGACGATTTTTCATTCGAAGGCTCGAAGGTTACCTATTATACTGTAAAGTATGTATAATGGATAGTTAGAATTATAAGATATATGTAAATAAATAAATACACATTCATAGCTATTTAAATAATCGAACGCAGAACTGACGGCAACCCCTTAGGCAGACTATTAAAAGTTTTCAAAAATAAAATGTTGTTTGTCTCGACTTATATCAATAATACCTCCACCTCAATATACTAATATAGACATTAGACAGGGTCACATATTGTACCTAATGAAAAGTAAAAATTCTGTTTCGTTAAAATTAGATATTAACGAAGAAAGAGTAGGTGATCGGTTTCAACGGCGTTCTCCATGTATTATATTCAAATATCAAAGAAATTTAATTAAATATTTTCCGCCTTTATTTCAGATTTCAAAAGAAAATATTTTATATATTATTCTATAAACGGATTTGTTGAGTGTAATTTTTTTTATACATTATTTTTAACCCACATAGTTGCACATTTTTTAACGCGGTAAATTATATTTTGTTAGACTTATCTAATAAACTGGAAATTACACTAGTATAGAAAGTGTACTTTGATTATATAAAATATTGTATCTGTAAAATATAGTACTTTAAAGTTATAGTATAATTAAAAAAATATTTTTTTATTAAAAATAGCGTGGCAATTAAATACTATAAGAAAAAAAAAGAAATATCACAAAATCATATTTTTTTATTTTTATTTTAATAGCAATCGAATATATTTATGTATTATAGTTTATAGATTGGAAACCGGAACAAATTATCATTTTCCAAATATAATATTGTTTGATTTTTATAGGTATTTAAATGTCGACTTTTGATTTCGATGCTCTAAATGAAGGATAAACTCTACACTCAAATACATAAACATTATTACATAATTCGATAAGAAAAATTAATTTTAAAATGTACCTTTATTTATAATTCAATAAATTACTACCATACGTATAGAATAATTGTTGAATCGATTTGGAGCTCTAAACGCAATAATTACATAAACCCGTTCCGCGAAATAACACCCAAACAAAATTGCGCTTTATATTTTTACATATTTGTTGTATGAAAAAAATTGTACTACAAGGTCACTCAAAGTATGTGGGGATAAAATATCTAGTTTTTAATCTCTCTGCTTATATAATATTTATAAATACATATTAAAATGTATCTATATACTTATAAACTGTATTCAAGGGCACTTTGTATACTCGACAGCGTTGAATATTGATTAAATAAGTTTCATATTTTGTAATTATAATTGTATCAACGATGAATTCTGTGGAATCTGACTGTTGTTAGGTATTATTTTTCTTGCGTATAGTTTTCTCAGTAAAATCGGGTAAGTTTATAGTTTTTTTAAATATTTTATAAGAAAGACATATTTAAAAAGTTCTTATTTTAAATTATATTTAAAAAAAATTGTCTTTTTCAAGAAACACATTGAGAAATCGTTTACTATAATGACTTATTTATATTTCACAAACTTCAAATGTAAAATATGATCATTAATTATGTAACATTTTAAATACATTCAAATTATAAATGAATTTGTATGGTTATATTTTACACTGTTTTAAGTAATAAAACTATTAACGATTTTTATATTAATGTCATATTATAAAACGTCAAACAAATTTTAAATGTTCAAAAATGGTGTTTATGTTTTGTCCGTAATTGTAAATTTTATAGAAAAAATAAGAATATGAATTTCAACAATCAAGCGGCAATACATTTTTTTTATATAATAAAGAATTTTGTGTTTTACGGTTTAAAATCTTAGTACAAGGCTAATCATATTATACGATAACACATAGTAGTTTTCGTAATACATATATGTTCTAAAATACCGGAAGGTTTGGTTCGGTCAACATTTTTTTAAATGTTTATAACTAACTAAGCACGGCATTTACTTATTAGTTGCGCAAAATATTCACATAATTTCAACATGAATAATAAAACTATTATAATGTATAAAATGCTTTATTTTTATTGTTATATTTCAGATCAAATACTTCGTACGTATCAACTCCGACATTCAGTAAAAATTGATTCTTGTTTTTTTTTTTTTTAATTTATAAATAATATAAATATAAATAAATAATACTATTTTTCATTTTCCGTTCCACATACAGTTTTAAATGCCTAAAATTGTGGACGTCTAGTAGCCATCTATGTATTCTAACCGGCAAGACCACGAAGAAGCTTTCGGTTTATGACGCCTACTCAAACCATGCATCTCACGTGACAGATTTTTAAAAAATTTGTCGCGCAATTATTTTTGTTGAACAATGTGATAAACGTCTTTCGAATAATAATAATACTGATAAACGATGAAGCGAAGCATTATAACCATGGTGTTATCGAAAACATCGATGCCATTTAGGTGTATTGTTTTTTAATCGGGAGCAAATATTTTCGAAAACAAAGAAAGCGGATTAATTTCGGATTTTGTCGATGGCGAACAATAAACATAGTGTTTGGAGTACACGTGAACATAATACTTGGACGATGAGGTGAACGCATTGCAAAACGTCGCGAGCTGCAACCGGTACAGAACCACGTTTACGCGGTGGTACGATAATGGCGCGCGCGCGTTTTTACCGTGCACCGTCTTAATATACACGTTGTGTCACGTCCCGTAACGGGTAAGTATAATACATCAATTAGAAGTCCGCGCCTGGGAAGCGCACTGCTATTATGGGTTATACTCACGTCGTCCTCGTCGTCGCGCACGCTGTTCATCCAAAAGCACATGGCCATGCATATCAGCACGGCACCCGATGCCACTAGTCCAACGCCAATGTACCGGACGGCCGGCACCGGTTTCGTGTGGTGGTCGGCTAATCCGAGCCAGTTGAACAACGCACCGATGCACACGAGCGTCATACCGAACCGATACGGCCGCTGCGATTCTTCCGGTACGATCAGTGCCATTTCCGGTGTCCGCTACGTGTATTTTTAACGTTCGCGATCGGTTACGCCGTCGACCACCGTTGTCTCGCGCGCCGGCGGTGCAGGTCTACGGGCCGGTCTAGCCGGTAATACTGTCGTAGCTGGAAAAAAAAAAAAAACCGAACAGATGAGCATAATTTATAGCGCACACACTGCAAGATAATTGTCTCGGTTCGCATATCATTTCGTTTTCGATCCTGGAAACGTTAACAAACCTCTGTTAACGATGAAAAAAATCGCATGGCAAACGCTTTTAACGCACAACAATTATGACGTATTTTATGTATTACGATATTCAAACACAACAGTATACCCATTTGAAATATACCAGTACGTCAACCGTCGGAATAAATATAAATATCGTTTATCAGTTTTGTTTTGTTATGATATTAAATTATAAATAACAATTATAATAACTATCTCGTACAATTGTTTAGTGGATATACATCATTAATTGTGATCGATTTTACAGCTAAAGGTCTACTTGTCTGATAAGCATACGGTAGATTTAAAATTATGAAACTACATATACGTTATATTCATATAAAATAGTGAACAAAACAAAGGATATCAATGCTCGCTTTCTTCCAAACAGCTGCGAATATTTCTGTTCATTAGAGACATGAAGATTATGTTCTAAAAAAAAAAAAGAAAAATTTTACTACCGATTTGAATTTTCGTAGTGATAAATATTTTTCTTGTTCTTCGTTTATCATTAGATATTTTTACTTTTTCAGTCATAGAATTTTACAAAAATTAGTTTTTAAGAATTTAAATATATTTATAATTAAAGATGAATACAATAGACATATTTTACAATTACCTATACTTTCATTGTTTTCGGAATATCGTGTCAACTGCATTTGTAAATAAACAATATCACCATTATTGACAGCAAATATTGTTAGTATCTATCCATCAAAATATATAAAATAATACAAACAAATAGGTATTATATTATATTGAGAGTTATATGAAAAATGTACGTTTAGGAGTTTAATGGTTTACAGAAACACTAGTTCCTACGTGAAAATCTAAGGTGAATGAACCATTTTTATTTGAATAAAAAAAAAGTAATTTCTTCGTTTTTGATTTGCTTTCTTTTTGTCAATTGTCTCTAATATAACAACAGCCGTTTGGTATCACTTCATGGTTCACCAAACGCAGCGTTTCACGCACTATTAGTATCACTTCCCTAACAACTTATGATGATCCACAATAAACACAATTATTTAAAAATTATTCAAAATATAGTTTTTATTTAATGATATTTTTCTACAGCAAAAAATTGTGTATTATTGGTATAAGTTAAATAATTTAATTATTTTATCAATGCTTCATAAATTAGAATTACATTAATAAAGTAGTTTATTGAAAAATAATAAAACTATATAAGATTTTAAACTACTATATATATATATATATAATATATTATATTATAATATTTTTTTTATTTGCTCATATTAATTGTACGAAAAAAAGGGAAATTATGTATAAGTCATTAATTTAAAAATAAATTAAAAGATTATAGCTGTATTTACTCCAAAATAGTTAACTTTGTTTTATAATTAAATGAAATAAATAATATATAAAATATATAAATAGTATATAAAAACAAAAACTTATGAGATATTTTTTTTAAATTATTATTTTTTAAATTTTTAGATTATAAATTATTAATGAATATTTACGTTATACAACAGCCTAAAAGCTTAATTTCTTAGTTCATAAAAATGTAATAAACTTGATACTTACTTGAATTTAGACAGTTTTAATATAATTGTATTTAAACATTGAAATTGTAATATATATAAAATGTTTGAAACTTTTTGTAAAAAAATTTATATTTTGATTGACATTTGTAATCGAATCCTTTAAAAAATACTATTAACATTCAATTATGGATTTTAATCTGTCGCGTAGTTTCCTAGATATTAGTAGAATTCAAAAATGTTTGATCATCGCTTTATAACAAATTTAAAAATAAATAATACATTCTATATAACACTGTATAGTTAATCTAACCGGAATATCAGAAGAAAACTTAATGAATACGGTTTAGATGAAATTTGTTTTCTTTACTTATTTATATCATACATTTTATCAAACTGATCCATTATAATTGCTATCAATTTTCAATTTGTTGTTAATGAGCGATATATTTCTTAATCTCTAATATTATCAAGTATTTTTTACTTGTAAAGGTTAATAGTTAACATTTGTTTTGGACACATTGTTTTCTACGCAAATTTTATACTAGACAACAATGACGCATATATTAAATACCTTACGACTATATTATGAAAACTACTATTTTGAGGTATGCTTAAATAACATTACATACGTCATATTATGTGTTATTCTATGTACATAAAATATTTTTACTACTTATAATCAGGAAAATTGATATGTGTAACACACATGTATATTTGTATGCATGAGTTTATTTTACACAAAGAATTCGTTGATTTAAATTTAAAATACAAAAACAAAACAAAACATCATTAGAACTTAACTAAGTATACAACCATTGATTAAATATACATATTATACGTATATTTAATCAATGATACAACTCCCTCAAAACTCATAAATCATATTTCCTTATCAATAAATTAATTAAATTTAATAATAATACAATAGTATAATTATGTTTATAAAATTATATTTTAATATAATTTATCTGCAAGATGTTTCTTAATACAAATGCTGTTTTTTGGAAAATGTTTTATTATTGTATCATTAATTTTTGTTAAGGAGATGGGATATCAATTTATAGTATAATTTCAGCTAAATTTCGAACTTTTTGAATACTACAATGAAAAAAAAGTATGATTGTTGTACATTATGCTACTAAAGAAGGAATGAAAAAAAAACTATTATAAAACTAAGTATTTGTATGTTCTATGTGAAGTTAAAAATAATAATATCAATATTTAAAATTGTAGTAATTTGTTGTATTAACTTAAATCATAAAATATTTGTTTTGATAAATAATTAACCATATAACTACTGATTACTATAATATAATAAATAGGTATTACAAAAAAATACGGAACAAATCATCACTGTTATTTATCATGTTGTATTACAATAAGTATAGAATAAAAACACCGAAGGTCGTAACTTTGATTCGTATAAAATTGACAGTATTTGTGATTTTCTTACAAAATTTCAGTATCAGCTATGCACCTGGTATTCAGTAAAATTATTCAGCAACAAAAGTACTCTATTCATTTTTTATAAATTTACAAATTTTGTACTGACTGTTTCTTTTGTAATTTGGCTTGTTGAACACTTTAACAAACAACCGATTTGTCAAATAGAGAACATTGATGTTACTTAGGTACATGTTTATTTTTTTAAATAAAACAAAAATATATTTATTACAGTTTTCATTTTAAATATTTTTTTTACGAAGTAATAGAGAATTATATATATCTAAACTTAAATTTTTTCAAAAAAAGATAATATTATAAATATTGTAGTTGTTAAACTACAGCTTAAATAGTAAATTTGAATGATCATACTATATTAGTATGGTTATACATAAATATAAAATCTCAAAGAACAATATATTATTTAAACGTTAAAATATATTAACATGTACAATTTTACTAATAATACTGATTGGATAGAAAATGGAAGAGCTTACAATGAGTTGAAAATCAAATATACTTAATTTAACATAAAATAAATACTGATATAGTATTATATGTGAGATTGGTAATTCGGAGTATAAGTTATAAACTAGATAGTTAGGATGAATCACTTATGTGATGCTAAATTACTAACAAACGATATCTGAGTGCAAAATAAATATTAGATATTAGTTTCTTTAGTTTTTATTATCAGTTATTTTTTGTTAAGTTTGTTTGAAATTGTTTGAAAATAATAAAGGTAAATGTTCCTTAATCAATAATAAAACAGTACCATACTTGTTCAAAAAATTTAATTTATTAAAATTACTGTTGCAATTGAAATTAAAAATAATTAAAACTGATTTATAAATATTAAACTTTCAACGTTATTTATAGGAGTTCGAACCTTAATAGTCAATGATTGTGATAATCAATTAATGTTATTTAAAATGAAAAATGAAAACTTAGAAATAATTAAATATAATTTGTACTATTTTAGTTAGGTAAGTCACTAATACATATTGATAATTAATAGATATGAATTGTATTGTTCAAATACTATTTGATTTTATTACTAAAATCAAAGAAATTCAATTTTTTTTTTTTTAATATTAACAGAGCAAATGTTGGAGAATATCTATACGTATATATTTAGTTGGCTGATTTTATTCATTAATTATTTTTTTTTTTAACCATTATACATTTATAACATTAATTTCACAATTTAGAATACAAAAAGTATAGACAACATCAACATGACCTAGATAGAATATTATATGGTTTATAATATTGATAGTTTTTACTAAATAAAAGCTTTAAAAAAATTTCTAATTTATAAAACAAATTATTATTAAACAAAAACTATTTTTTCATTTATTATGAGTTATATCAACTAAATATATATATATCAATAATATATCAATTTACCAATTATAGAACGTGAATTTAATGGATAAATATTTCTAGGCATAATAGGCTATAACAACACAATGTAAAATTATAATTTCGTTATGTTTATATCAAGCTAATTCAATAAATAATAAATATGATTTGTTAATTAAATCGTACGTTTAATTTAATTCAAATTCAGTAGATATTTGTGTTCTTTAATATTTTATTTTATTGAATATGCATCTTATATATTATGAATAAAATCATTTTATTAGACAAAAAAACTTTATATGTATTAAGTATTTATTAAGAGAAATTAATAAAAAATACGTTAAAGGAAAACACACAAACATCTAATACAAAAGTAGAAAGGAATTTTTTAAGGAACTTATAAGATATTTACCTCGCTAGGATGTATTATTATTTCTAAATTTTAACGAAGGCTAATAAACTTCTTTTTCTATGGGTATAAAAGTAAAATCAAACATATGTGAATATCTGCGAACTCGGAATAAAAATCGTAATTATGAATGTAATGTATTTAATTTTACCTATCGTATAATTTCTTACAAATAAAAAATACCTACTCCAGGTCACGAAACTTTATAGTGTAATGTTATTGAGTTTAACACAAGTAAAACAAAGATATACATTTTAAGTTATCTTGTGAATTAGTTTACTGCTTATTTGAGTATTAAGTATTTACCATATCATTTGTAAATTGTTATGAGTCAACAATATAAATAAAAGAAAATTATAAAATATTTGAACAGCTTGTATTATAAACCTTTTATTAAAGCTGTTCAACTATAATAGTTTTATTTTATACACTTTATCAGCTGGTAAAGATGATTCATTATTTAACACCTAGATAAATCTTTTTAGCTTTCCATTAGTTTCCATACGACATGTTATAATTTTGTAATATTACTATAGAACAAAATTTACTATAAAAAGTTAAATTTGATTAATTTGATTTGATTCTTTGTTTCAAACGTTTTATGGAATAGTTATTTTGTTATATAGATGGGTTCAAATTAAATTCTAAATAATTGACAACGTGTTTTTTAATCATTTACAGAAATTGTGAACTTTTAGATAAGAATTTTGATGTAGTTCATAAACTATTATGAGTTTACAATTTAAATCATCATAATAATCAAGGGGTAATACATAATATTTGAAATTTGACATAGTTTGTAATAATTTAACAAGACTACTCATTATATTATTTTATCGTAGTATACATTTATTACATGATTTTTGAACAAATTATTTAAGCTATATGGTATTTCACGTTGATTTGTCTTTATTTAATTTCTTTCTAATTATTTAACAGTATACTTATTTAAAATATTTCAACTAAATTTTAAAGATATCTAAATTAATAAATATCAATCTATTAACATATTTAAATTAGAAATCTTAGTTAAGTTAATGTAGGATACAGTATGAAAAATAGATATTAGCTTTAATTTAATTTTAAGTCCACATGACCCTCACAATACATTTAATTATAAAAAAACACACCAACCTTGTTCATTTTAAATGTATCTGAACCTACGTACGTACGAAAGTAATAAAAAATAAATGATTGTGAAAAAAAGGCATAATCGGTATCCAACGGTGACAACACAATATACATTTGCAATAATAACATCTGCATTTTGTCATTAAAATTGGTGAAAATGTTTTCCTAATAATGAATAAACCAAAACTATTATATATAAATATGATGACATTCATTACGTTAGCGTTAAGTGAAATTTACTTTAATTTTGTCTTATGAACAAAATGTTTATTTCAAGGATGACTGGAGGGGGATATTAACCTCACAAAGAAAAATGCATACCCCAAAAAAAATGTGTATTTATTTATTAATTATTTACTCATACGGCGTACCGTATACCACATACCCCCTTGAAAATATACGATACCTTTCCACCGGAATAAAAAGTCTAAAATAAATACAGGAACATATACTAAATAATTCGATAGTGCATTTATCTATTATTTTGAAACGTGTTATTTAACTATAATTAATTTATTGTTTTTCAAATTCTGTATACATTTTGTAAAAATCTTAACTTATTACTAATAATGGAAATTTGATTGTACAATTATACTCAGAATTTTTTTTTTTTTTTTATTAGTTTTCAATTCTTAGATTAGTCTACATTAAATATTCTTTCCATGATTATCATGCTGTTTTTTCTTGTGCTAAATCATTTAAGTGCTTATAAAACTCGATTTTTGCATCTAAGATTATTTGACTAATATAACTCGTTTTTTTGGCCATCCTCTTCCGTGCTTCCTTACTATCATATCTCCCAATATTTTGCTGTGCAGTTTTTGGTAATATCTCAGTATATACCATCACCTAAATCTTAGATTATTTAGGAAGGTTAATTTCTTTTTAACTAAATCAAGCACTTTTTTGTTTATTTCCATCCCCGTCAATTTTATTTACTTTACTTTTTGTATACACCACATTTCTAGAGCTTTTGATGTGGTTTCATATTTTTTTTGTCCAGCGCCCATATTTCACTTCCACATAATATGCTCTACTCCATACATACGTTTTAGTTAAAAGTTTTCTTGTATTTATAACTACATTTTTTGGTGTTGGTAATTTACTCTTAAGTAAAAATAGTTTTTTTACTTGTCCAACTATACTTTTTATTTCCTTTTCTGATCTCCTATCATTGTTTATAATCCTAAATATTTAAATTGTTTTACTTCTTCTATTATTTATTTTAAGAAATAATATCAATTTTTGGTCCATTTTGTTTACTGCATATATATATATATTGATTTTGTATTTGTCATATTTATATTTAATTTGAATGTTAAAAATATGTTTTCCATTTCAATAAATGCTGTTTTTAAAAACAATTTTGTCGTAGCAAGTAAAATTATATAATTTGCAAATCTTATCATTAATTAAAGAATACCTCATATTATTATTCTTATCTTTTTCTCTTCTAGTTGGTATTTATATCTTTTATCGCTTTTTTGACGTAGAAATAAATAATGAGAGTAACTGTGGTCAGTATTGTCTTACTCCTTTTTGTATGTTAGCTATTTTTTTTCGTAGAATTAATTTTAATTTCAACTTCCTGTTTTTGGTATAATATACATAAAATATTTCTGTATTTAATGCATATGGTAATATTGTCAATAATATTAAACAATATTTTTAAATTGACATTGTCAAGAGCTTGTTTTAATTCTACAAAAGCCATAAAGGCTTTCTTTCGTCTATCTATTTGTTTTTCTAGTATTATAATTAAGCTTAGTATTGCTTCTCTGGTACCCAGAAAATTACTTATTAAAAATATTTTAAACTTTATATGTGCCTACCAAACTCACAGCAAATATTATTATGTTTTATCCGAAATTAATCTAAACAGGATATTCACCATTGTTGTTATAACCTTATTTTATTTGATAGTAAAACAAATCATAAAACTAAGGCCAGAAACTCCATAACTATTTTAAATCACTTTCAAAAATTCTATATAAAGTATACACACATTACCTAAGTTATTAATGATAAAAAACAATTATAAATCTTTCAATAAATTTTTAAAAGCTTATGAGCTTAAATTAATTTCATTATTTAATTACAGTTTACTTGATTAAATAATCGCAGTCATCCAATATTTCGTTTAACATATAAAAATTCCTTAAAATTAAAGATTTTCAAATCTTTAAATTAATAATCCTCAAATTTAAGTATTATAACTTCTAACATTATCAATACTTTATGTTATTTAAAAACGAATGCATATTGTTAATTTTGAACTAATTCGCAACAAAATCCACCATAGCCAATCTTAATTCTACTATTAATAAAAAAGAAGACTCAGAATTATTTGAGAATAATTTTAAGAAGTGTAAATGCAGTTGAATATGTCGAAGGCAAATACGTGAAAAAGATGTTACTTTTTACTACAAAATTGTATTTTAAAGATTGTTAGACCAAGGTTGGGGTGATAAAATTGTAAAAATATTTTATGTTATAACTTGAACTATAAAAAATTCTTTAAATATAAGATGATTAGTTGATTAATATACATTTACTATTTTAGACTTTCTAATAGATTTTAATATATTAATGTTATAACACTTCAACAATTTAATGTAGTAATAAGAACATAAATTTTTTTTTAAATGATAATTATTATAACAAAAATAATTTTGTCTCATATAAATCTATTCATTTTTAATTTTACATTTATTGGATAAACCAATAAAACTTATAATTTTGTTTTCATTGATATTTTATAATAAGTAAACATTTAAAGTTAAAATTAAGTTACTCAGCAATAAATGTAGTGTTTTAAGTAACAATATAAAATATTTTGTAAAATAAACCATAAGCATAGTTATTCAATTTGGTACTTTATTGAGCTTAAAAGTGATTTATATATTTTAAAAATAATTGTACTTTTGTAAAAACATAAAAAGTTTTCAATATTAATATTAGATTCTATTATTTCATAATACTTAATATATGGATATTTTTAATGTAAAATTATTTTAAAATTATCATTGTAAAATTTAATTTCTCTCTTCCTCCAGAATCTTAAATAAAATTGAAAATAATTTTAATTTCAATCTGATTCTTTAAATACAATACACCTGAATCAGAATTGTACATATAATATTATTTAAGATAACTTTCACTTATTATTAAAATTTATTTTTTGTTTTTTTTTTTTTTTTTTTAATTTGCAAACTCATTAATCGGAAAATTTAATATTCTATAAGGTTTATAATTTTTATAATAATTTAATACAAAAATTTTAGTCCTCTGTGTCTAATTCTTAATTTATTAATAATACAAGTGTAAATTTTCAAGATTCATTTGATGCAAATGATCCATTTTTAAGAATTTAAATTACTATCTTAACGTAATAATAATAATGTATATAATTCAAAAATACTTCATAAACAATTTTCTCAAATATTCGAAAAAAAATATACATCCAAAAATATTTTATAATTTTAATGAAATAAAATATTTTTTAAAAAATATAATTTTAATAGAACAACATTTATTTACTTAGAAAAATGTGTCATTACTTATATATCTAAGAAATTAAAACTGTATGATGTGATGACTACATAAATTCTTAAAAAAATTCTTAGAAGTCACTCCCATCTGACAAGTGTTTTCCGTCATAATATTTAGCAAAACAAAATGTGTATAGGTATATAATAATATATAAAATAATAACGTGTATAAGATTGGCAATTTGATACTGATTATATTAAAATTCCCTATTATTATAAATGTACAGACTTGAAGAGGAAAATAATGTTAAGAAATGTGTTATATGTATCACTAATGTCACCTATCGAGTTTGAAAACAGTAATTGATAAACGAAACAATATGAAAGTTTATTTTCTTATACGTATATTTATTACCTATTACTGGGGTGCAACCGGATGTAAGGAATGTATAACATTTGGTAGAATCTGGTATTATTCAAACTATCAAATATACGTTTAAATAAGAGTTTTGATACGATACTTATTTGAAATTTGGTTTAAAAATTATGTATAAACATTGGTTAGCATCAAATTTAATGAATATGACTGACAAGAAATATTATAATCAATTATGTACAGTATTTTATTATTTATAAAAATAAATAATAGCTAATGTTTCTAGTATGTATCAATAGTGCTCCTTGATGAACCTTAGTTATGTGAATTTCTAATAATTATAATATTATTAAAAATATTGATTAAAATGTATTTTTCGTTTTTTCTAGAGTTGGTTATTTTCATGTATAAAGCGTTTTATACGTTACAATGTAACGTTATAATGTTATATATGTCATATATAATATCTTACGTATAAAATTAATATAACGTATCTTTTTTATTTTTGAAATTCACTCTTAAAAATTTTAAAAAACTTTGTTTTTCAGATTTTAAATTAGTTTTTTAATTTTTATACTTGGTAAAAATATATAAGGTAGGTAGTTAAAAATCCTATGTGTTGCATAAATAATAAAAAAAATACTTTTGTTTGCATTTTTATTTTCTCAGTATTTCAAATAATAAAATAATAAAGTATTGCCACAGACACAAAATATAATAAATTATTACATTCATATATTAAAGTAAAATTTGAATATTATCAAATAAATAATATGAAATATTTTTATAAATAAAAAAATTTCTTTTTCTATTTTCTTTAATATTTTTTTATTTTTCTATATTAAATAATACATAAAAAAACAATCATCTACGTACGATTATTTAAACTAGAATATTAATATTAACTATTAAATACTTAAATTTTTCGTGTATAATACTCGTATAATAATATAAAAATATTTAAGTTGTTGTAAATAACAAAAATATAATTAATTTAATCTAAATACGTCAGTGATAAGATAATGATAATTATTAATAATATATTAATAGCATTACAATTATCTATTTATTGTTTTTATTTCCTTTTGTTATTTTAAGTTCAAATTATAAATGTATTTTTGTTTATTAGGAATTTTATTTTTAATGTTATAAATTGTTTATAATTATGATTTTTATACCATATGTTTTACACGTACAATACGTATTACACGTGTTATACTGTACCATATCATACATTTTTATTATTTATACATTTTAACTCTGTTTTTTTCTATTCAAAGATACAGCAGAATTATTGGGCAAACTTAAATTACTTTAATTTTTGAAATTAAATTTATTTAAATATACATTTATTATAATTGAAATTTTTAAATCTGGTAAATTGAAGACTGAGAATAAACATTTTTATTTAATACTTTTCTACGTGATCCTCATATTATAATCTTAAGATACTTAATACGAGCTAATAAATAATATTATTGTTATTAATATTGTCATTATATTGTGCTATCAACTAGTGTAGTGGTTGGTAACTGGCAGATCGCAATTCGAATTAGAACCGCGGAAGGCAGATAAATGGACCATCAACATATCTTACTTAAATGCATTAATTGTATTTTTAAATAATTTTTACAACGATCGATGAAAAAATATAGTGTTTTATTAGTATTATATATATTTTACAGTTGTCTCATAACAAACATTTATTTTCTCAGGAACCCGTTTATTATTTTAATCTTCTGGACTCCAATGGGAATCACTTGTCGAACTCTGAACTAGTGGGCAATTATGGACACGTTATCGAATACAAATGAAATAATCTAAATCAATGTCTGATAGAGCGACTATAACATTTGGCTATTTTGTTGATAGATATTGAATTGCATTTTAATTAATATGTTTATTATACTTAGGTCTGGATCAGGAGGATCAAGGAGGAAACTATAGTCCCAGATTGCTATATATTTTATAATCGTTAGCTAATAAATTTACATAAATGTTATAATTAAATTATTATTAAATTTATAATAAAACATTTACTGATTAAAAAAATTAAATTGTTTTGAGTGAAAGAATTTCACCAAAAGTAATAGCCTCCCTTATATTGTAACCATAAGACTTTGAGTACCTGTTTACTTATTAAATATTTTATACTATTTTTCTAATAATGGTTAATACTTAATACTTATTTTTAAACATTTGAAATTTTCAATTATTTAGATGAAAAATAAATAGCCTTAATATTTATTTATTTTTATTTAGAATAAGGCTTAAACTACAATATTATTAACTTGTTGTGAGGTTAAAGTGTGGACCTAAAAGGGGATAACATCATGTGAGAGCATTCATATAATAATACTAGTGTTTATTATATAATGTTATATGATTATTTTACAAGATTTTGTTTAAATTAATTCAATCGAAAAATATAAAAATTTTGGCAGTGTTCCGTTAGTTGAAGGCTTCTTTTGTATTTCTTTTTGATGGATTTATGAGAAGGTGAAGTGTTGAGTATTTTGGGCAGTCGTTGATAATGTGTGCGATTGTGATAAAAAATTTGTATATGTTACACGTAGGTTTGGGTTCCTCGGCGATAAGGTACGACTGCATAAGGTGATAGTGGCCTATTTTGGCTCTGTTAATAACAATTTTTCTATCCTGCCTGAGTTGTCTTGGATATTGATTTTTTGATATTCTTCAACTTGTTGTCATGTGTCTAGGAGTCCCACTGGTTTTGCCATATTTTTGTTATTAATTTGTAAGCTCCGTTAATTAAGCTAATAATTGATAATTTACTTAGATTGTTCATGTTGTTGGTAATTGTGGCTGAAGGCGCTTCATTCGCCAATGTGTCTACTTTTACGTTCCTTGGAATTCCTACATATATTGGGACTCATGTACTATAGATTATATTTTATTTCTTAATGTGAAGATAATTTCCTATATATGCTGTACCAGTTCATTTTTTGGATTTTGGGTTTAAAGAGAGGTTAGGGCACTAAAAAAGTCGCTGATATTTAATTCAGGATTATTGTTACATAGAGCTAAGTATTATGCTACTGTGTACATTGAGTATGTTTCCGCTGTGCAATTTCTGGTAAATGAAGGAAGTTGGTAGTTTTTGACTAAAGGACTCACTATTATTGAGAAACCTATTTCGTTTTTGTTTTTGAATCCGTCTGTGTAAATCAGCGGGCGATTTTTGAAATGTTGTACATTCTCATTATAATATTTATACCTATAATATATAGGTTAATATATAGGTTTTATATAATCATGATAATTTTTCTTGTAAGTTATCAAATATTATCAAGCAATATTATGACTATATATATATATATATATATATATATATAACTACTCATATTTTTTACGTAAAATATATCTTGAAGACTATAATATGATTAGCTATATAAGTTTTATACAAAACACGTCAAAAAATACTCTGGTTTAAGATGCCTTGTAAGAGTTACTAATAGTTTTACTCGATAGTCGTATTTTTGATTTTCTTACAAATTAAAAACATGTTCAATCACAAATTATAACATTATTTTACAAAAACAATGTTTTTACGTAATTTACCAAAAAAATCGTATTTTTATTAATTAATTAATTAATAATCATTATCCAATAATAGTTTGGTTTTAATTTAATTTAATGTGATTTAGCGTGAGAAAAATTTAAAACCTATAAAGTACATTATAATAAAACAAAATAAATTGAATGGTCAGCTGAAGTCAAAATTTTCATTTTTTGAAATAGATAACAAAGTTAACATAGTTATCATTGATTTACTATGTATACTATTGTAAAATATTAACTATTATAACATTGATTACAATAAAGTACAAACATAATTTACCAGTTACAATATAAACTTAATTACATTGCCCTTTTTCAACAAAGTATTTATTACAATATTAATAATAGCTATCATGAATAAATAAGTAAAATAAAATAGATTATAAAATTAATTGTTTTATTATCTCCGATAATAATTCATTCAGTAAGTACATGATATTAATCTGATAGAGACTAAACTATATTATTATGACAATACATGATAACAGATAACAGCTTTTCAATAGCACTGCAGCGTACCGAATTTGAATAAACGAACATAATTATTTTCGCTATAATTATATTTTTTCCAATACCATTAAACTAATCTGATTTTGTGTTACTTAAAGTTTATATTGTCAAATTTTTATTTGTATATTAAAGTTTAGAATGTTAAGAGTTGTCAAGTAGGAGGAAAGAAGAATTAAAAATATGGTAGTTTTAAATCTAACCTTTCTTGTAATTGAAAGACATATTTAGTTAATGTTTTAGTTTAAAATTTAACATATATAATTACATTTATTTATATTATTACTCTTACTATTTTTTTTTTTTTAATGATAGATTATTTGTAATCTTACACTATATTAATTCATATTGCATATTATTGGACGATTTTTTCTTCCTAAATTTCGTTATTTTACCATGAAAATGAATAAAGGATAGGTATATTTATATTTTTACGTTACCCTCGAGTGTCATTATGTCCTTAAGCATAGCGTAGGTATACGAAAACTCTAATGCTTTTGATTAACAATAAATGCAGTCATAGGCGAAAAAAAAATAATGTTAAACTCATGATCGGCAAATCAATGTGTGAGAAAAAATTCAAAGAAAAAACATGATAAATGTAAAACAAAAGTTTACCTTGGTGACAGAAGACCAACGACGTCACGGCGGATGTGTTCTGTGGATTTATCAAATTTTTTTTTCGACAACACTACAGCCAGAAATATTACGAACAGTTGATTCAAATAGCTGTCAATGACAATTGGTTATTGTTTTTTTTCTTCTCTTTTCAAATCAAAACGCTGTAGCTGAAGCGATACAACAACAATGTACCGTCGTGATATCGTTCGCGGAGGCGACGTCGGTGGTGGACTCGTTTCTTTGAGTGGGCGCCAGATGTACGATTTTTGATATTTTTGTGGACCTATATAATATGTACAGGTACCGGGTACAGAACTGTCTATCCGGTTACCGAAACTGTTCGATTCGTAATGGAACTACTTGTCCAAATGAACGTCGTCATCGCGAGATGTTCGAGCGAAATGCGAATTCGATCGAGTCGCGAAGACCAAGGCGAAAATACTGGAAATGTTTCAAACAAACTAACGATCATGTACGATTAACGGCCGGTTAGGTTCGATATATTGTCGCGCGCGGAACGACAGTGCGATACGAAAGACAGCAGTGGTGAAAAGCCTCGGACGCAAGGAAAAACGAACACGCGCGATTTCCGTTGCAAAACAATAATTACACCATAAACACTAATACGGCACACGTAATGTACACTTATAATTATATTTTATACGCGATAAAATACAATATAAAACACTGTGATTCATATATCCTACACGCATGCGAGACCGACGATTAATCGACGACGACGGGTATGTCCGTTACTGCGCATACGAACCAAACGTCGGCGTGTTCGCCGCCGGACTGTCAAACGTGGTATTCGCGGTGCACGCGTACAGCTACCGCTGTTAAACGGTGGCGACGGCGACAGTAACGCGGTTACGGCGCGCGGTGGCGGTAATAATTGCGACCGATTCACCACGACCGTACGGCGACGTCACGCAGCGCGCGCGCTATGACTCTTTTTCCGAATACGTCTATACAATCCTATACCGGGTGTGCCTAACCCTAGGCCGTGAAGTGCAACGCTCCCATCACTGGTTAATATTATATTACATTATCATTTCGTTTCTCAACCTTTGGTAATGTCATGGCCCATAAATATAAGCCAACAGTGAAGTTAGTCACTTCACGGTCTCATTACATTGAATACTGATTTCAGCCTAATTACCGTTTATAAATATTTGATCACTTATAGGAAATGTAACTACATATAGTTAGTATACGCTTATTACGGAAAGAAATCATTTCTAACTATGTGCATGTTTTTGTCGGTTTAAAAAAATATTGATAAAAGTTTATTTTTTTAAGTATCATTTAATTATTTCTGATCGACGCAACCAGCCGTTGTACATGGGATCGTAGCCCTCCAGGCTGAAAAACTATGTATTAAGTTTGGCGTTGAAACTGCACCGTACATGACATCCAACTATCCTATAGGTGCATAAATATTTGGAAAAAGCGTTAAACCACATTAATTTCACAAATAACATTTTATTTCGAAAACGCGTATGATTTCTTTTTTTAATAGGTAATGATTAGGGATCGGGACTTCTAGAAGTTTGCATGTTTTTAAATAATCATCAAAAACATAGCTAAGTAATATTGAAATTTGTTTCGTAGCAATACAAATTTATATTTAAAATTTATAGTTGAATATTTTGCATATTTGACAATTTTTTCATTTATACGTGAATATTTGACATTTATATGAAGAAGAAAGATTTTTAATCTTATAAAAAAAAATATGGATTTATTTCTTCATCTATCGCTCGACTTGAAACCCAAGGTTACTTACTGAATCCATTAAAATAATTAAAACTACAAAATAACCTATACATTATGCAAAAATTGAAGGATCTGCACAAACTAGATCAATTTATGATACAATTAAAAATGTTTTGGAGAAAAATATTGGATTTGATCAACTAGAAAAAATATCGAACATTTTAAATGGATACAATTAATCTATAGATGGATTGTCGGGAAATATTAGTAGTATTAGCCTACCATTTTTTAAGTTTGCATCAATAAGTTCCTTATTTATTCAGGCCATTCAAATTTTCCAACTAAGAAAATATCTTATAGTCTAATGTAATGCTTAAGGTAATTAGTACTATATTAAAAATAGAAAAAATTTGTTCAACAATAAATGTTGAAAACAAATCTGAAAAAAAGAAAATAATTATCTCAGATAATCATATCTATCATACCCAAAAATATTATTATTATTTATTACTAATTTCATTTTTTTATTTTATTAATTATTACAAATATAATTTTTTTTAAATGCATATTTTAAAAGCATATTTATTAATTCTTTAGGGCATAAATGCATGCATATTTTATGGTTTTTAGGGAATTAAATACCTAGCTACTAAGTTACTAGCTCTAGTAATGACCAATAACGTGTTGCAAATATGGACCTTAGTATAAGCTGTTATTAATTATAAATCGAGAAAAATAAAAAGCATAAGAAATTAAAAATAAGAAAAAAAATCATGTAGGTAAGTACTAACTATAAAATATGCTTTTTGAAATAAGGAAATTCCTGCACAATCATTATTTTGAACGATTTAGAATATATATTGTAAATAAATAAATTATTTGAAAATTATGTAAATTTTAGGGCTTAACATCGTCTCAGAGTTATCTATAATTTGTGTATTTCAAAATATGTGTATCCTATAGTTTTAATAACACATTAACTTTTAAACATAAAAAATTAACTTGAGTATATGAACTACTGTTATCAATTTTTTTTGATATAAAATCTTAAGATTTGTATAAATTATACAAATGCAATATATTTAATAATCAACTATGTTATTTCAAATAGCACGATTAAAAATAAAAATAACTAACTTATTTGGTGAATAAGTTTTTTTTTTCTATTTAAAACATTACATACATACATTTTGTAATGCATAATTAGTGTTAACACATTTTTAATACAACATATTCCGGACTTAAATCAGTATTAAATTAAAAATAAAAGCATGAAAATAAAATAGTTAAATAATAATAACGGTTAAAATGGTTTTCTCTTATGGATTTTTAGTATTGTGTCAGGCGATAATTCTTTCTTTTCGTGTACAAAACGTTAAACGATTCGTGCATGTGTGTGGGTGTTTCGTGTGCAATGTTTTCCACAGGTGGTTTTTTTTATGTTGAGCATGAGAATAAAAAAATACACGCGTGATTTCCGAAAGTCATGTCTGAAGTCTCGAGATTTTCCGATTTCAAAATTTCTCATTGGCCTGATGTTTTCCTTTTATTGCAGCTGCTGCGTGTAATCGATATAGTTTCTATATAGCCGTATACTCATAGGTATTATCATGTAATACGTAAACATATTCTGTAAAATTGATCTTACTAATTTAAGATTTACAGGAACTTTTGTTGTCTACAACTTATATTTTTCCTACTTATATTTGTTATAAGCATTCTACCGTAGAAAAAAATAAACCATGTAACTAAACCCGTTTTAATGTCATCATAATATGGAATACAAACATAGTAAAAAATGCGTGTTGATAATAAAGCCTGCTTATTTTCATTCCAGAAGGTTGTTTTAACTTCACACATTAAAGTGAGCAGTTGGGGACCAATATTTAATTTATATAAAGAAATATCGGTTTATAACGATGTTTGTAACTTACTATACTTAAGTAAATTGATAAAATGTATATAATAAACATCCTAACAATAATGTAAAGTGTATCTTATTATTTATAATATGCACGGTTTTTACAATTATTTATCATGATGTCAACAACAAGTTATTTAAAACTAATAATATTATAAGAATCTTGACGATTAATTTTAAATTTAACTTAGAATTTTATAAAAATATAATATGGTTCTGATTTTGCAAAAGTTGTTTTTAATTTAGGAATATTTATATTTACAATTTTTTTAAATCTTATGTCATAAATAAGTATATGTTTTGAAACTACTTTATATTTATACATAAATAATAGTGTAAAAACCAATTATAAATGAAGATTAATAAGATTAAATATTTTTAATTCATTGTATATTAAACTGCTAGAATGAAACCAATGACTTGTTGAATAAGTACTTAATTAATGAATTTAGTGCAATTTCTAATTTTATGGTATGTATTAAATATACAAAAACTTAAAGGGAAATGCCATATGAGACCATAGATTGTATTAAAGCTTTGTAAACTATAAATTAAAGTTTATGACTTTGAATATTTTTCAAATTATAAACAAAGAAAAATATTCATAAGTTCTGTATTATTTGATTGATATGCATTTCACTTAAAACAATTGTCAAGATACAGACCTAAATATTTTACTGAGTTTGCTTTTTAATGCTGAGACATCAAAAATATTTATTATCAAATTTTCATTATTTATTATATAGGTTACATTTATTAAACTCCAAATCATGATTAATATTAATTTTGAACTGTAAAAATGAAGATTTATCAAAATTAATCTAAAGAAAATTATTATTCGTCCAGGATTTAATATTGTTTAAGTCACCATTTATTTTAATCTCAATACTATTTAAACAGCCACTACTTATTATAATAGCTGTATCATTTGAAAAACAATATTTCTCCAACAATATTTTGGTTAAGAAGTCAATTAATAAAAATAATAAATAGTTAAGGAGCCAATACTATACTCTGAGGCACAGAATATTTTATAGATAACTTATTATTTAATATATTATTGATTTTAAATATTTGATACATATTTGTAAGATTTGTCTTGAAAAAGTTTAGCTTGATACCTCAGACTCCACAGTATTCTAGTTTTTTGATTAAGATATTATGGTGAACAGAGTCGAACGCCTTTTCACATGATAAAAAGTACTTAAAAAAAAATTCTTAAATCCCAATCACTCGAATTAACACTATATTAAAAGTAACAAATAAATGTATTATATGGGCAAATTAAAAACTAATAATTTGGAGATTTGCTTAAGAGAACTAATTATAAATTAATACATACATACATAAAGAGTGATCGTAGAAAAACTAATTTTTTTGATTGAAATATAAATAAAATAAGAAATGATATACAACATTTTTTGTTAAAAGAGCCGATAGGGCCGTCATTTGAAGGGAGAGGATGCAGGATAAATCAACTTCCATTTCTAACCTAACCATTCGCACCGCCTTTTTTAAAACGCCAAAAATAAAGTATAAACGCTAGTCTACCTAAATGTTTATATCATATATTTTCAGTATCAAAAAAAAAAACTGTTTTGTTCTTATATATTTTATTTAAAAAAATGTTCGATGTAGTCCAATAATATTATTATTATTGATCGACAAACAAAAGAAAAATTATAACAAAAGCATAATACTATCTATACTCAAAGAATGAGTGCATAGATTGTTGTCTGGATAATAATAATGATAAAAATGTTGGCCCAGACACTTGGTAAGTAGATATTTGGCTTGTAGGCTAGCGAGAAAACGTGCTGTTTTTACGTAGCTATGTTATTATTTATCCCGAGCGGCTCTCATCAACCTAGGTAATTAAAGTATGTCGTTGGGACTTAATTGGATGCTCGTTATATTGTGATAATAAGGAAGCTAGCAAATTGATACCTAAATCCCATCAAAAAGGAACTCAAAAAACTCTAAAGTCTACTCGTAAAAATAGCAACCATTTCTGTTTACATTTTAAAATTTGTTACTTATTTTCTACTTTTATAAAGATGTAACATTTTTGTATTATAAAAATTATTTTATTGGTATAATTCCACGGTTTATTATTAAATTGGCACCAACAATAAAAAAAATTTAAATAACGGCCTTGTTGGCCGACAATTAGTCGAGAATCGATAGAAATTTAAAATATCGATGGACTGAAAAGTCTTAATTCGGTGCTACCCATGATCATGTTTGTATGGTAATTATTGTAATATATATTATGTTTATAGCTGTATATACGATATTGTGGGATTATGGGACATGATTATACTGTTGCATATACCCGAAACAGCACCCGCACACAGCACATACACCTATGGTTACCTTACTATAATAGGTGATTAATATTATTATGCACATGCCACGCAGTCATCGGTTTTCAGTTGACAGTTGACTATTGTATATTCCTAATAAATGAAATGTATACATTAACGAGGCATTTTGTAAGCAAAACGCGGTGTCGGTTTTCTGTATAATACATATTGTTACTGCAGTCGTTGGATTTTCGTGCTAAAAAATGGTTGGTATAATATTTAGTATTCACAAAAAAAAATAGGTAATTGGACAAGTTCTTGGTAAAATACATTTTGCTAGAAAGCGTTATATGCACAAATTATGATGTATGTTTTAAAGTATCAATGTTCGAAGGAATCTGTGCAGGAAATGAAGTTATAGAATACGCGTCCACGTATGTCACAATGAATTATTTCGATATGCTCTACGGACGGAAATACGGCTAAAATGAGGACGTATAGTTTTAATGTAATATGAAATTCACTGCACATCAATGAACATGAATTCAAATCATAAGACCGTATCTATTTTAATTCGATCTATGTACAAATTGGTACGTATACAAATTACATTTTCTCCGTATATATATAAACTTTTAACTCCATTTGTTTTTTGTTTGGTTCACTGTCCCAGATCTATGAAACTGGACTTCACACTTTTTATTAATAAATTTTTTTTTTCTTTTTTTAATAATATTTTTAAACTTATCGAAAAATCGGGAAGGAATTGAGAAGTAAATTAATGAAAATAATATTTATTAATATACATAAAAAATAAGATTAATAAGTATGTTTATCCATGGTGAAATCATTTAGTTTCTGTTGGCATTTAAATTCAAAGAATTATACGAACATTTACCACCTTTATTGGAAATAGTACAATTTTCATAAAATAATTAGATTGTTTATTATTTTATTTACAAATAATATTAAGGTACAAAAATATATAAATATAAAGTAGTAAGAGAATATTTCTACAATGTAAAAAAGATAGATAATCATTTTTAAGCTTGTTACCTAAGTGAATTTTTTGACGTGCGGCATCATAGTGTTATCGTAATTGAGGTTATTTATACCCATAAACTAATTGACCGATATACACATGTCTCCCGTCACTGCTCATCAACCTGCGAGCTAGCACGAGACAAAAATTATTCCAATCACGCAACTTCAAAATATCGTAAAATATCGTAAATTTGGCATTTCATTACATAGCGATTTATTGAACGATACACGCCTCCGTGATTTTATCGTAATTATGTCTCCGTCATCACTATGTGAAATTATAGACATTGAACATTTTATTTCTGAAAAAAAAAATTACCATGAAATCTTGGTTATTTATTTCTAAAATATTCATTTATTGTTGAAAAAAATCTTCTTAAAAGCCTTGCGTCAGTGAAAGGATGCACCCAGTCACGACAGTTTTTCTTAGACAAATAGTTTTTGTAAATTAAATACGCAAATACCACCCGTTTTCGGTTATATACTTCCGTCATAGAAAAATTAAAAATTATGATATTCAAACAGAAATATATAAAATTTTTAATAAGAATATATTACAAATTCTTATGACATTGATTCGCAACTCAATAAATACACCTTGTATATATTTTGTCCGTTGGATTTATCGATAACGCTGCGGTACCGCATGGGACGTATGTATTGTGTGAATGCTATAATTACGATAACGCTACGATGTCTCACGTCAAAAAAATTCACGTGTGAACCAGGTCTTAGTAATACTCTTATACTTTAAGAGAAAAAAACTGGTATACTTGGAAAATTAAAGTATTATTTAAATAAAACATTCATAGTTAATAGATATATATTTTTATTTGTTTAAATTATGAAAAAAAATTCAAAATTAGAGACATTACTTGTGTGATAAAAAATCAGCATACGGTTAAGAGGAATTAAATTAACGAAATTATTCTTTCATAGACTAGTAAAAATAATCTTAACTGACGAGTATTATAATCATAACATAAGACATAAGTATTAAAATCTATAAAAATGAGTTTCTTAAAATTTGAGTAAAATAGAACTAATAAAAGAATCAGTTATAGAATTGAGAGAAGGAGGTAGTGCCGGGCAGGAAATGGTTTGTAAACTAAAATTAAGATGACCAGGTAGATTACATGAAAATTCACACTCAATACACGCATTTATCACAGTGTGTTAATGTATAATGACACGCGTCTTATTAATATTTTAACATTGAAAAAATTAATGACGTTCTAATTATAAATAATAAGGTTATGTTAGTGACAAGTGTGTTTTATTTTATTCTACAAAAAAAATACTTCTACTTAGAAAAATATTAATATAATTTTGTCCTCGCTTATGATGACCGACCTTGTTGCATCTTCTGCTTCGAAAATCGATTTGTTATAAATGTCAGCACGGAGTAGAACCTTGTTTAATTTATCCACGAACTTCAACAATTATTGAATGTAAAAATACTAATAACAGGTTTGAAAAAATGATTAATTATACAATGAAAATACATACAAAACTACATCAAGTCTCAATAAAAATTTAAATTTTATATGTATTTGATAGTTATTTAATTTAAATAAATACATTTATTCCTAATTTAATTCGTTAGTCTCATTAGTGATAAAATAAATAACAATAACTTACTAAATTATTATTATTGGTTATGGTCAATAAATAATTGTTAGTGTATTTATTTATAAATGCTCAATTTATTATTTTTAAACAAATTATAAAACAAAATGTATTAATTATTAGCGTAAATAGTTAAGTAATTATCATTAAATATATACGTATAAATACAATTTCTAATTAATATAAATCAATTATAAAATTTAAGTGATCTATTTGTATTTGTTTCTATTTGTATCGTAAATAAAAATATAAGTAAAAATATGATAAGTATAAAGTAGCTAAATAAATGCTAAAAATCGAATGTGATAACTTATTTATATATTGGGACCGTTTTTAGTTTAGAGATTTGTGATTAGGAGGTTGGTTTAAATGAGAGCTTGTTAGGGGGTGGCTATCTATTATATTTGTAGTCTTATTTCTAATATTATCAGTTAAAAAATTACTTTTATTAGTTTGTTTTCTTCCACATTGAAGATCTCTGGGTAGACAAGCATCTTTTATAGCTTATCAAGTGATCCCCAGAGTAAAGTGCGCATTTTGGAGAATCCGAGCGCGAAGAAGAAGGACAAGAAGAAGACTAATGTTGAGCACCATAACTAACACAATGAGAGTGATAGCCGCAGTATGCTTTAATGTCACCATAATCCTGGCAATTGATGGATTGACTGATCATTATGTGTTTGTAGGACTACTCAACTTTTATTTTGGTATGTAAGAGAGAGGAGAATTGATAAATATCGTTTGAGTGAGCAGTGAGTTCTAAATCAAAAAAGAACAGAGGGAGTGGACTTTTGGTAAACTTGTGTAGAATATTTGTAACCTACTTGATCTCAAAAGTTCTGTTTTCAAGTTCAGTTTTTATTAATTTTATTGATTTAGATGGACGGATATTATGAATAACTACACGTATGGGTTTATCTTATCGTGATAAGTTTGATAGTATTTTGTGAATAAGTACTCCACACGATTCAGGGTTAGAGATTTGGAGTTTTAGACGGTCATCAGCAGTTTTACAAAGAAATTATCGACTCCAATTAGAACTATAAGAGTAGAACAGAAGTTTGGAAAGTTTAATATACCTTTCATGAATGTTTTGAGGTTTGATGTGGACAGTGTTATTTTCTGTAAAAAAATGTTCTCGTTTCTTCTGTAACAGAGCGTGCAGAGGCGGACTAAGAGTACTTCGGCTCGAGTGGAGAAGATTTGAGTGGCTCACATTTCTTTTTGTTTGTATGATAAAAAAATTTGCAGCTCGCTGTGCTCGCTTATCATAGACTAAAACTTCTTAAAAGGGTGTTTAGCACCGCCAATATATTCTAGAAATAAATAATACTTATCATCATTCATAATATTATATTATATCGTTTTTAATACTTAAAATTTTTTATGTCTATATTTAGATATTACTGAGACAATAATTTATTAGGTACTTATTTTTCAGATAACTAATGATATACCCAATGATCATTGTGCATTTGTGCTGTTTCGACCTACTATTATATAATAAAAATCTTGATTATATTATGTACCTATTATTATTTTATAAGTAAATTTTTATTTTCATGAATTTGTTTCTGTTTATTTTAATATTTGTTTTTTAAGATTTCACAGAGTATTTGAAATGTATGAGAGTATGGAGTGTGAGTGTGAGTGTGAAAGCCTCCCACGGGTTACTGATAAATTAATTTTAGAGGGACTTGAGCACCTCCAGAATACTAAGTGGATTTGCGCCTATGTCGTTTATGATTGGCCAAGCCCGGATTATGATAATTTGGGGTCCGAGGCCAAACAATTTTAGAGGCCCAAAACCATAATCAAAATATTGATGACCCACACATAAATATATTTTAAAGACAAAAAAAAATTATATTCTAATTTATAAATGTATTTCTTGCTTTTTTTTAATACAAAAAATAAAAATGTTATTTATATAAATAATTTTTTCTTTCTCTTTGAGAAGCAAACCCTTTAATTATATCATCAGTATTAATTACTTCTAAAACATAACCCTCTGAACACAAAACCATAAAACTATATACTATTTTACACTTTTTTTTTTTATACGAGCTAAATAAAGAGTTAAAAAACGAAAAAACCTACTATCCACCAGGGGCCTACTATTGTTTAATATTCGTTGTGGGCCCGGGACCATGACCCCATCTGCCTCCCACCTTAATCCAAGTTTGTGATTGGCAAATTTTACAGCCTCTACGTATATTTATAACGACCCTATATGGCTAGATTTAGTCTTCTTTTACATCAAATATAATTGCAGCACAAAAATTCATCAAATACATTATTACCACAAAATAGTGAATTCCTTATTTTCGCATAAATAGTTTATAATAATACTACGAGTATAATAAGTAATAAATGAATAAATAAAATATCAAATGCTTATTATTATATTTAAATTTATAAATTCAAAATTTGATACATAATGGTGGATGATTCTTTTAAATATTTAACGGCTTCCAACACATCTATTTCATCCAACAGCTCTTTTTTTACTGAAATTAAAAGCAGAGACTCCAAATTTTCCTGATTTAAATTGGATCTGAATGAGTGATAATGATAACTGAATGAGTCATAATGAGTTTCAGCTTACTAAATGTACGTTCACAAATAACTTCTGTAACTAATAAAGTTAAAAAAAATGCTTACGTTTCGCATAGTGTAGTATAAGCAGACACATGTAAATTTAAATTATATATCAGATAAAATGCAAGCAATTTTTCTTGTTGTGGTTACTGTAAATTGCATTACCTGAAACCATAAACAATAATACTCGATCATGATTAAATAAACATTGTAAATAAAACGAATATTTATACTATCAATCTTACAAGGAAACATATTTTTATAGACCCCATCAACTTCTTTGTTTTCTAATTCGATTTCCATGTCACTTTTCTCTTCGGTTTCGGACTCTGAGTATATTAATTTTGTTCTTGATTAGATATGTTTGAATAAAATTTTGAAAAATGTTGAAGTTCCAGTTTTAATTGATCAAGATCTATACTTGCTATAAATTACTAGGTATATTAGCAAAATGTAGATATATCTACGATACTACAAGTAAATAATAATATAATGTAAAAAAATCCGTGCCTTAGGATTGTGTATTTGTGTGTTATTATCTATTAATAATAGATAATAACACACAAAAGCGCAGATTTTTATGTAATAAGTACATTAAATTTCCATAGAAGGAATATGACGTTTCTCCTATTTACATTTATTCAGGCAACATAATTTACTTTTGATACATTTTTTTGCATTTTCAGATATGAACAATATTGAAAAATTATTTCATAGACAAAACGTGGAATAAAATGAAAAATAATAATATTTTATTATAATATTGAATGTATCATTATTTTGAGTACATTCAGTAGCAATTAATATTATTAAGTAAAGTTTATTTTTATACTTAACAACACGTGGTGAAATATATTTTATCATCGATTAATTATACTTATACGGCGATCAGTACATACTCTTAATTTTCAAAATTTAATTTAATTTTAATCAAAATTAACCGAAATTCAAGTGATTGAGATAAAAAGTCTGACTATACGAAAAACGTTGTGGTTAGAGTGTATACGAGCTCTCTCATTCATCTTGTGCGGCCGCTACTTGAACGAATATGATCACAGGAACATTTGTGTGCTCTAGGTGAGTTTATTGAACGTGTTATCGTTTCGCAACAATAACAATTATATGATAATTACTCATTCTACATGACTAAATATTTAAATTGTAATATTTTATATACGTATAACTAAAAAAATATGATAAAGCGTTTTCGTCAATTATTAATGTGATTATTATCGTTATATACTGTGTTATATTGTTATTAGTATAGTTATTATTATAGTAAGTATTATATTATTAGTATAGTTTTTCAATAACCATTAGTAAGTGTATAATATATAATATTATTTACAAAATGTTTAAAATTTAAGGACTTATTATACTTACGTATAGATAACCTAAAATCAAATAAACTCAATTTAAAGTCTAAAATAATGGTATTTTAATTATTTTTTTAAGTTTATAATTGTTTTTACTCTATATTCATAATATTTTACAGTTTCACGAATATTATCATTTATATTCAACACTTTTCATATGATTTTATTAAATTGTGTACATAATACAATTTTAATTATGACTTAAATGGTAGAAAATTATTTTTAACCTCGTTCTGTGAAAGGAGTCAACTACTTAGAATTTTCATTATTAAATAATGCGATAATTCTGAGTACCTTATTTTTTAATATTATTGCACCTCAAAAACTACTTAAGTAAAGTATAAGTAAAAATATGATTATAATTATTTAAGAATTTATTTGAGTAATAATATATTAATAAAATAAATATTTATTATTATAAATATTAAACTCTTAATAATGAAAATCAATCCTGGCATTGACAAAAGGTGGGAGTAACAATTAACGTACAAATATAAGTATATTTTCATAATAATAAAAAAAATAAATCAAATGTTTCTTATAGACGTTTTTTAGCAAAAACATTTTACGTACCTTGTACAGTTATATATTTCTACATCAAACATGATAAATTTCAAAGTTTATCGATTAATAAACAAAACTTATATAAAATTAATGTTATATTCTGGGATAATTCTGTCAGACATCGGCGAATGAAATAAAATAATATTATTTTTCATGAGCAGCATTAGTAATAATAATAATAATAATAATAATTCATGATATCTATTAATACAGCCTCAAAATAGGATCAGGGTATTTAGACAATGAATAGAGACAATGAAAATGATGCATCGATTTATATTATAGGCTGGATAATCTCTCGCCGTGAATATTGTTGTATAATAATGAAGTTAAGAGTTTTTTTTTTTTTTTTTATAATGTATTTCACTTCAATTTAGAGGACATAACAGAAGTTAAGAAAAAATGAATAGATTATGATTCGTAAATCTTTTAGTATTTGTAATAAAACTACAACTATTTGTAATACAATGGATCATGGATAACTCAGTCCGTTACCGTCCATTGGATTAAATAATTTATTAGCTGTTCGAATTTGATAAACTGTTAAATTTATTGGCAGGTTCGAATAATATGCCATGGTGACGAAATCAACATACTGCGAGGACTATAAATAGTTTTGCCGAAAAGAGTAATATCATTTTATTAGTAATTCGTTGTCGCTTAATAATAGCTAAGGTGGTGAGGAAACTAACACGATTCTATAAATTTCTATAGATTAAGTACAAATAATAATTTGTTTATAATTAGTGGTTTTAATGAATTTTATGTAATAAAGATTTTTTTTTTATGTTTGTGTTGAATAAATAATGAAAATGGTCAATTTTGAATCTTGATGCTATTGAGTATACTATGAATTATTCATATACTATGAATAATTGGATTTTTTAAAGAATTGAGCAAATACAGTAACAATTATGTTTGATTATTATGAATTAATTATTTATAATTGTAATAATTAATTTGCTGTACAACGTACCTTTTATATACTAACTGAAAATAGTTATAATTTATGCACGTAGATATATTTTATTCTCATTTAAAGTTTCGATTAAAAATTGTTAACTAATTAAAATTATATTTATATACTAAGAATTGTAGAATAAATATACTTATAAATTGTTTGAATATTATATTATATTTAATAAAAATAAAAACAAAACTAATTTTATTCCGATTTGTTTATGGAACAAGTCACTAATCACTAATCTTACTAAATATTATACAAAGTAACAAAATCTAAAGAACTTTAAATTTCGAATTCATACTAGAAATCATCTTATTGTGTCATGGTTTTTTGAATATAAAAGCAAATTTAGTTGAGCTTGAGACTAATTAATACTAATGAGATATATTTTAATAGTTTTGGATATCTTTGTTCATTAAATGTAGCGATGCATAAATGTACGTATTAATGTACGAATTTTAAATTTTCTAGTTACATTGCTTTACATCACTAGGTTTCGGATTTGAAATCGAAAGTCTTTCTTTTAATAATCATAATAGAAAAATAATTTATATACAAAAATGTGTTTCATTTAATTTCTAAGACGATGGATGTATATTATTTTTGTCTTTTTTGTGTTGTAAATTTAATACATTTTCAGTTAATTTAATAAATTTATACACAGCTTACGTGTATTACCCGTTTGAATTGAGAGAAGATTGTGAAGACTGTACACTGTCGATGTTGTGTTTAAATTTATTTTTAATGGTTTTTATTCTTCGCAATATTTATGGATATCGCTGAATACTCTATTCGTTACCATCTTATCGAGTATTTGGCAATTCGTAGATTCAAGAATTTTCATCAGTCTGTATTCGTCGATTGCAATTGTCGTTTAGTAATTTTTCCACGCGTTTATTTTATTCCTTTTTTTTTTTTTTTTTTTTAATTATGCCGAAAGTTAAACAAAATCACATTTTGTGAAAACATTTTATCAAAATAGTGAATTTTCTTTTTAATACCAACTTGTTTGTATATTTAATTTTTTAGTATATTTTTTAATTGATTTTTTTATATAAATTAAATGCTTTTTTTTAGATTTTAAATGTTTTTTTATTGATTACATTGCCTTTAAATCCGAACCCTACTCATCACATAAATATAACAGTAACTATAGGGTAGTTGGGGTTTAAGAAATCACACGAGAACAATTGGCGTCAAGGAGTAATTAAACGAGCCTTTGTGCTTCAACGGCTTTAACGTATTTTCCGTAGAATACCTCATTAGTATTTATGTTATACTTATAATTGACACGAGTCAACTTTCAATAGTTATTGATTTTTAGTAAAAATGATATCGGGGTCGCAAGGAATTTGTTTGCATACTTGTCATTTTACCTCGTTCAAATGTATAATTTTTTGCTATCAGAAAATGTTAATGAAAATAATAGATACATTATTACTTATTTTGATTTCTGAATTTAATATTGGATGTATCATTTATAACGAAAAAAAGGCCGATAAATTATACAGCCATATATAATGATGTATGAAATATAATATTAAAATTCTTAGATATTTTTTTTATAATGTTACTCCTAATTGAAATATACTATACGCAACTTATTAGTCACTCAAGTAATATTTTTTATTTTATAAAAATAATTGCAATACTAAACATTTGTATAATACATACATCCATATAAATATATAACGTTAAACATTTGGATGTGACTAAACTTTGACTAATATGGCCTAATGCCTATTGGTATTTAGGTTTTTATTGTATTACATTAATATAATTTTGAAAATACATAATCCGTATTACTGATTAATTTTTATTATTTTAACAAAATTATGTATTTTTTATTATTTATCAAGTTTAATTATTATTTAATATGGTACGTAATCAAATGTATTATAATAAGATATTATACTTGAAAATTATTTTAATAAATAAACACAAATTTTCTTTGTGACTATTGGTATTTTTTTAAAAATATAAGTTTGTGTTGTCTACTAATTCAGATGACCTCTACAATGGATTGGATTTACTTCATTGAAACCCAACCTAATCTATATTGTTTTCATTTTTTCATTAATATAACATGGCTTTTTTAGTGAATACATAACCTTGAGTGTTTTAAACAGTTTATTAAATATTGATATAATAGGTTTCTTTATTGTTTTTAGAAAAGTATATCATCTATGTATATATATTATATATTAAGTGCAATATGGAATACCGAGTAATGTACATATTGCTCGGGCAATTTGAACCTCGAATAGAAATAAATAATTGTTAAACTTATAATAATATACTATAAAATATTTAAATAATAATTACTTATAATTTTATCACAATACAGAACAAAGTATGAAATATTCGTATAATATTTCTCACTTACTATTTATATTATTATATGTTATATACTATATAATATATTGTTTTTCCCTATCACATTGGTAAAAATAATAGCTATGTCGATACAATCAGACAACATGTATATACAATAATTTATATTTGCGATTAAGCAATCGAGTTTTCGTTCTTTTCAAGACACTTTGTACTTTGTAATTATTTATTTATATTTGAGATGTAAATTAACCAGCCAAAATCAAATTGCCTGAACAATGTGTATATTGTTTGGTATTCCATATTACCCGTATCATGTATAATTCTTATCACCAAATAATTGCAATTCGATGGTGTTTTTAATACTTTTAATTTCGCTAACCATATCATATCTAGCTGTTAAATAGTAAAGCACAGTAAATGGTTTTTTTGGAAAATAATAAAATATATAAACATCGTTGAGATTAATGTATACTGAAATATCATGTTCTAAAAAAAGTATTGAACCTTCGATAATGTTATTATACAGACTTATATTTTGTTTTTATAATTTCTTAGTACAAGTAGGATATAACGGAAATAAAGTAAATAAAGAAATAAAGGTACAATAAACTAATAAAACACAAAAGCTTTGAAAATAATAAAGATAAACGATGCACTTTCCATGAATTTGAAATGAAGTTAATATACTAAATATATTAAATATATACAATTTATGTTCTTGAAAAATAAATAGTTAGAACTATTTACTTACTCTCTTCAATGCTACGAAATGATAATGAAATATTTTAGATTATGACCTACTGAATACGAAATAAGATTGTATTTATTTACTCATTTATATGGTTTTCAATAATTTAATGTTAAAATTTAATACTAACGGTAAACTGACGTAATAAGTAGTTTTTTCTACGTTAAAATTCCATATTAATTATACTTCTAATATAAAATCATGACAACTTAATCTAGGCTATTACAAAATATAATTAATACTTCAATTGTTATTAAGGTTTAATAACTCAATGTTTATTAATTATAAATATTTATTAAAAACATTAATTATATTAAGAATTTTTTGTACTCTTAAATAATTTGTTGTTTTATAATATTTAAAAGAAACCGTTGTATTATTATTTGTCCTTTAAAAATAATATAATAAAAATAATATATATAATACAAAATTGAATAAACACCTGATAACAAAATTATATTTATATATAAAAAAAAATATGCACTTAAACTATTTAGAAAGTACACAGTATTACATTTTATATGTTCGATTGAAAATTATGGAGATTGAATTTCAATTATACCTTATGGGGTCAGTAGATTAATAGGATTAAATACATAATATGTACAAACTCAGTGTTAGATTTCTATAAATAGTAATATTTTGTTCTATGTAATATTATTCAAATATATTTTAAATCATAATCGATAATTGATTGATTTATGATAATTGAGCAGGATTTTATTGTGAACAGTAGTTATTACTTATTTGGTATTCTAGAATTTTAAATTACACATGTATTTATAAATTCATACGAGTACTACCTGAATTTTCTCCAAACCATAAAACTTAAAATTTTTTTAGATCAATAAATATCTCTATTAGGCATGTTTATCATTTTTATTGAATTTTATGTTATGAAACTTTGAAATATTTGAAGTGGGTATTAATTAAATTATTGGTCAATAATTTTGGATTTATATTCAAATTAAATATACAGTAAAAGCCGCTTATTAGGAACAATTTTGGACCAAGGTAAAATGCATCAATTAACTGATTGTTTCTAATAAGCGATTGGTCTTATTTAGTATGAAAAAAATGTATAATATGAAAAAATTTTATCTACTGTGAAAAAAAATGTGTATATGCTAAGTAAAATATGCGTTTATCGTTGTCTGTTGTTTTGTGTCGAGTAACTTGATGATCATGGTTTAATCAGAATAATGTTTTCAAAGCAATTTTTATCCGCAGGTGCAGAGCTGCTCTCCTGAAGACACTTAGAACTAATACAATTTCTTTACTTTTTGGGGATGCCTCACTTTTTTTTTTCTTTAACGTCAGTGACAGCATGTTAAATTATTTTAGGATTCATAATCGCATTACAGATCTCTTCTTCTGTTGAAACCTCTGCAACATCGAAGTATGAGTCCACATCAATTCAATCTTCGTATACTTCTTCCGAGAGTTCGACTAGTTTCGATCGTAACAACACAAGTACATGGTAATTACAATATATAGGTTATCGCCAAATAATCGGCATTTTTTGACGACCTTGGTCCTTATTGTTTCAAATACTGATGTGTTGTTTCAATAATCCAATTGATTTACAATGTTTTAATAAACGGCTTGACATTTTGTTTCAATAACGCGGTTGTGTCAATTATCCATAAGCGGCTTCTACTGTACTTCTTTCCTTACTAGATTCTATATAAATGGCTAAAAACAGGGTTTTTGTTATTTTCAGGTTGGAACCAATTTATATATTATTTTGAGCTATAAGTTACGAAATAAAAAACTATTTTTGCCTATTTTAAATGTAATTTATTAATTATAATTAAACTTAAAAGTTGAACAAAATAAAAATATTTAATAAAATACCAATTAAAATGTTAGTCAAACCTAACTCATAGACTGACAAAACAATTTCCTTTCTCGTATTAATTCATCTTTATTAATAGCATTATGTATTATACAAGTACGTGTTCATGTACAAATGTTTTGATAGAATGTTATGTTTTCATAACGTTGACACAACAAATATAGACTTTGATGATAAAACCTACTATGGATCTAAAGCGGCCACTGCTGTAATCATAAGCACATCCTAGATCCAAAATATTATAACTAATGACAGCGGGTTTTTTTTTAAAAAAAAAAGAAAAAACTTCACGTAGACGTTGAACGACACGTGTAATGTTCTATAACTATAGACTTGCATAAAAAATATAATTTTTTGTGTGAATTTTTGTATACTGAATATAGTAATGAATCTAAGTTTATCACATATAACCAGAGATACTTTCACCGATCATTATTACAAACGCACATGTTTCCATCAATAAATAACACATCGACGTTCGTACTACGTAAACATATATTATTCAAGTATAATTCACTCACTAACTGATTAGCATACAATCAAAACTACCAAATCAATTTACTAAACATGTTAAAATAATATACCTATTAATAATGTTCACAAGAGGTTCACATGAGATTGTACAAATTATTTGTAAAATACTTATGTAAGCGGGTAAAATAATCTTAATTTTGTTATAGGTATAGATACTTATAACATACTTATCAACGTTTAATTTTCTTAAACTCTCTAAACTCTTCGTCATGGCAAAATAAATATAAATTAGAAAAAAATAACTTATTATGTATGAAACATCAAAATCTTGTTTCCACGATTGACGTAATACGCGAAATGATAAAAATAAGTCCAGTGCACAAAATGATTGTGCTTCAAACGACCATGTTTTTTTAACCAACGTGTTTACACATGTACGATCAGTAGCGTACACACTATTTTTTTGGGAGGGGAGGTGTCAAGGTAAAAATATAATACATTTTACAATTAACAAAATTATACAAATCTTTAATATATTTTGATTTAAATAATAGCATTGATAATAGAATAGACTATTCTATAATCAATGATACTAGGTATTCAATACTAGCTTTTCATATTTTAAACTTGTAAAATTTGTAAATTTTAACCTAGACATCGGAGAAAATTTCGGG